>NC_137911.1:29743630-29773630 GCF_963457725.1 Sprattus sprattus | reverse complement strand
CTCTCCTGTTGAGCGTGTGAGGGGTTTATCCCCTGGTGAATCAGAGCAAGACCAATCTCTGGTCCAGAGTCTACACCTGTCTGTGTTGTTGAACCTTGACCTTTCTTCCCCTCAGCACCAGACTGGAACAGACCTGCACGCTTCCCATCCCCACCGGGGGAGGACTGTCTATGTCTCTACCCCCCAATACCTCCATCTTCCAGGACATACACAGGTAAACACACACACACAAAAACACACACACACACCACAAGTTATTCACCACAGGTTTCATCTCATCTACTGTTCAGACTAGCTTGATAGTCTGTCTCTCACACTCGCTTGAAGAATAGTTTCTTTAAAGCGGGCATCTAAAAGCATTATCCGTGCGCTGCCAAAAACACACACACACACACACACACACACACACACACACACACACACAGCCTCTTACAGTTACAGTCCAGGATTCTGGTAAATGGTCAAAAGGTTGACATTTGAGCCCAACAGCCAATCAAATTACAAGCCTCCCTCCCTTGCTGCTGAAACCACATGTTCTTTAGCTGGAGCAGAGTTATGGCTCCGTCCCGTTCGTTAACCATTCACAGAGCCAGGACTGTGTAGAAACACCGGAGTTTTTGGAACACACACGCTAGCTTAAGGACCGAAAGGTAGAAACATCAGAGTTTTTTGAACACACACGCTAGCTAAAGCACCGAAAGATAAAAACATCAGAGTTTTTTTGAACACACACACTAGCTAAAGCACCGAAAGGGGGCAGTTTGCTGTATTTGACAAAAAGTGTATTGAATTAAAACATTAATAAAGCAATCAATTAAGTAATCAATTAATCAATTAAAACCCGTCTTCCCCCCCCCAGCCCCCCCGGCTCCGTCCCGTCCACGCCGAAGAGCGACTCGGAGCTGATGGGCCAGCTGGGGAAAGGCAAACCAGACAACCCCGAGATGCTGTGGGCCTGGGGAGAGCTGCCACAGGCTGCCAAGGTGTGTGTGTGTGGGTGTGGGTGTGTGTGTGTGTGTGTTTGTGTGTTTGTGTGTGTGTGTTATGTGTGTTATGTGTGTTTGTGTGTGTGTGTGTGTGTGTGTGTGTGTGTGTTTATGTGTGTGTGTGTGTTTATTTAGACAGAGAGGGTGGTGAAGAAATGTTTGTAGGGATTGATGGAACAAGTGATGAAACCTGCTTTAGATATTTTAGAATCAGTAAAAGCTGCATTTAGCTGACTTATTGTTGTACACCAATCTTTGATCTAGAATCTAGAATCTAGAATCTAGAATCTAGAATATAGAATTCAGGAAGTGGTTTTGCACTCTTCAGTGCATCCTAGCTTATCTAATTGTGGATCTTTTGGACTGGGAGTAGCTCAGTCCCCCACCTGTGCTGTCTGTGTGACGCCACCCTCTGGTGGTCACAGCTCATCTTTGAACCTTCATCTCTTCTTCTTCTCTTGTGCCGATCCCAGCCAGCGTTCCTGAATGAAATGCCTGAGGCCATGGTAGCCCCGGTCTCCATCCCCATGTCCGAGAGCACCCACTTCAGAGCCATCCCCAGCGACTGCCCTCCTGAGACGCAGGCAGACGAAACCCCAAGGCCCTCCCTCTCCCTCTACATCCCGGACTCCAGAGGGGAGGAGGCAGGTGCAGGGGCAACAGCACCCCCTGCAGGCATGGAGGTGGAAGGGATTGGCGCGGCGGCACGTCTGCTGCACGATCTGGACGAAGGCCGGAACAGTCCGAGCTGCCGACCGCTGAGCAAGACTGACTCCCCCTCCAAAAGAAATGGTATGTGCTCATAGCAACACTGACTCCCCCTCCAAAAGAAATGGTATGTGCTCATAGCAACACTGACTCCCCCTCCAAAAGAAATGGTATGTGCTCATAGCAACACTGACTCCCCCTCCAAAAGAAATGGTATGTGCTCATAGCAACACTGACTCCCCCTCCAAAAGAAATGGTATGTGCTCATAGCAACACTGACTCCCCCTCCAAAAGAAATGGTACGTGCTCATAGCAACACTGACTCCCCCTCCAAAAGAAATGGTACGTACTCACACCAAGGGTATTCATGCAGTGTGGTCTTGAACAATTAGCAAGATATCTTAATGTAGCCACAGGTCATTTAGAATAATTAATGAATTAATCAATATTCAATATGGATGGTGTTGTGCATGCAGCAGTGAATCTAATGTTATATTTTGTTATTTAGCACATGCACTTATATCAAGTAGCCTATAGTTGAGAGAATCAGTATGGTTTTTAGTATGTTTTCTAGATATTGATTTGGTATTGATCGGGCAGTGCCCTACCAGATGTTATAGTGGATGTTGTGCATTGGTAGACAGTATGGTTTTTAGTATGTTGCCTTATTGATTTGGTATTGATCAGGCAGTGCCCTACCAGATGGTATAACGGATGTTGTGCATTGGCAGACAAAAGAAGCCAACACCTGGGATCAGACGGGGTCTACCTGGATGACATCACAGCACTGGAGCCTGAAGTGGCTGCCCTTTACTTCCCAAAGAGGTCAGTACCTACCCAACACCACCCAACACCAGCCAACACAGATGGTGTTCATGGTGTTTAGCAGAGGTGGTGTCCTGGTAACTCATCATGTCCCTGATTGGATAACAGTATCATAATAATTGTATAATAGTTAAGATATCCACTGGAACTATGTGTAATTGTATAATAGTTCAGATATCCGTTGGAAATATGTTTAGTTGTATAATAGTTAAGATATCCACCAGAACTATGTTTAATTGTATAATAGTTATATATAGATATAATATATAAGATATATACTGGAACTATGTTCTTAAGGACTGAAGCCATCCTCTTCTTGCTCTGCAGTGAGGGTGCTGGTTCAGTGAGGGGGGGCCACGAGTTGCGCAGTGCCAACCAATCACCTCAGTCCGTGGGCAGCAGCGGAGCGGACAGTGGAGTGGACAGCTACTCTGACCAGACTGGGGACCCGCCCTCTATCGCCATCTCCCTGTGTGGAGGACTAACAGACAACATGGAGTTAACCAGGGGTAGGTCTATGACAAACATGGCTGATATACTGCTGTTGTTTACACTAGCTCAGGTGTCAGGGCATGTTCAGTGTAGTTTTTACGGTGATACAGTACCAGTCAAAAGTTTGGACAAGTTTTGTCATTTTCTACATGGTAGATAACACTTTTGTGTTTTTTCGTAGTTTAAACTTCTTCAGTAATAATCTGCAATGTAGAAAATAATAAAAGTAAAGAAAACACTTCTCCAAAAAATTAAAGGTGTGTCCAAACTTTTGACTGGTACTGTACATGTTTGACATGTTGGAGACCTGATGACTACAACATGTCTGGATGTGTCCTCTACAGAGCAGTTTGAGGAGACAGCAATATCCTACACGCACACACACACACACACACACACACACACACACACACACACACACACACACACTCAAACACACCTGATGGATACAACATGTCTGGATGTGCATGTCCCCTACAGAGCAGTTTGAGGAGAAAGCAATATCCTACCGGGAGTTTGCTGACAATCCGTCCGTCATCGATGACCCCAACCTTGTTGTGAAGATTGGAACCAAGTATGTATCAGTGAAATTGATTGAAATTAGTGAAAAAGGAATTAAAGAAAAAAAAATCTGTATTCCTGACATTCTAATGTTATCAGGACTGCCTCAGTTTGCGACATGCACTTAATAAACCCAACCCACATGTTTTGGTTTGATGTATAAATGTATTTTATTGTATTTGTATGAATGTATTTGTAATTGTATAAATGTATCATTTTATTTTAGGTATTATAACTGGACCACGGCGGCTCCTCTCTTGCTGGCGATGCAGGTTTTCCAGAAGCCTCTTCCAAAGGTAGAATACACACACACACACACACACACTCTCACACACACACACACACACACACACACACACACACACACACACACACACACACACACACACTCACTCACTCACTCACTCACTCACTCACTCACTCACTCACTCACTCACTCACTCACTCACTCACTCACTCACTCACTCACTCACTCACTCACTCACTCACTCACTCACTCACTCACTCACTCACTCACTCACTCACTCACTCACACACACAGACACACACACACTCACTCACTCACAGTGTTACCCTTGCATCGGTACATTCCAGTCACAGGTGTTGGTGTAACTGTCACACATGGACTGCACTGCCAGTAGGTCCTCCATGCCATGCACTATGTGCTCAGTTAGATCAACAGTGCCACCTACTGGTTGACTGTTGTTTCAACATTCGCCTTTGCAGGTAGATCTATACTAACCGCACTGCATTGCTACTGTTTACTTTAATTGTAAACCATACTATACAATTGTGAAACTATATTGGAATTTTGTTTAACAAACACAAAACTCTGGCTACTATTAGCACATAGCATTCACTTCACAGTAAATCCCCTTAATATGAGGACACATAGCATAGACATCATAGTAAATACTGTATTATTATGAGTTGGCAATAACATACACACATCTCAGTAAAATACACACTATCCCATCACAATAACATACACACTATCCCATCAAAGTAACAAGCACGCCTCACAGTAACATACACACTATCCCATCACAATAACATACACACTATCTCATCAAAGTAACACGCACGCCTCACAGTAACATACACACTATCCCATCACAATAACATACACACTATCCCATCACAATAACATACACACTATCCCATCACAATAACATACACACCATCCCATCACAATAACATACACACCTCACAGTAACATACACACTATCCCATCACAGTAACATACACACTATCCCATCAAAGTAACATACACACCTCACAATAACATACACATCTCACAATAACATACACACTATCCCATCACAGTAACATACACACCTCACAGTAACATACACACTATCCCATCACAATAACATACACACTATCCCATCACTATAACATACACTCCTCACAGTAACTGCTGGGCTGTGTTGATGTCACCTGAGCGTTCCTGTTTCGTCACCGTCTCTGGTCCCTGGTGTCAGTGTGTCACGTGCCCTCCTGACTGATCTCCACTCTCCCCTGGCCGTCTAGTAAACTTGTTTCTTCCCTCTGTTTCTCCCCCCTCTCCACTATGCTTTGGTTATTTTCACCTCCCCCTCATGTGGTTGTTGTCGTTGTTTGTTGTTATTGTTGTTGTTGTTGTTTGTTGTTATTGTTGTTGATGTTGTTGTTGTCGTTGTTTGTTGTTATTGTTGTTGTCATTGTTGTTGTTGTTGTTGTTGTTGTTGTCTTCATTTCACTGTGTTTCTGAAGTCCTCCTGCCTTCACTATGTCTACTCCGCCCTGGGCTACTTCTCATACTGTGTGCCCAGCGCCTTCTGGGCACCCCCGCTGTGCGCTGAGGTGGTTTGGCCCGTCTCTGGAGAGACGACTGCATGCTTTGTAGTTGTTCCTTTTTTCTTCCCCCTCATTTCATTTCTTTACTTTTTCCCATTTCAGTGCACGTGTTGTGCTTCCTCCTCTTCCTCCATCCTGTTAGAGAGTTGTGTGTGTGTGTGTGTGTGTGTGTGTGTGTGTGTGTGTGTGTGTGTGTGTGTGTTGTGAGTGTGTGTGTCCGTTTTATTATGGTTTTGAGTTTTGAGCATCGGGACCCTCTGTGCTTTGATCCAGGCCGCAGTGGAGAACGTCATCAAGGAGAAGATGCCCAAGAAAGGAGGCCGCTGGTGGTTCTCATGGCGGGGCAGGAGCAGCAACTCCAAGTCGGTATGTGTGGCCTGATAGACAGACACAGACACAGACACAGACACAGACACAGACACAGACACAGACACAGACACAGACACAGACACAGACACAGACACAGACACAGACACACACACAGACACACACACAGAAAGGAGGCCGCTGGTGGTTCTCTTTGAGGGGCAGGAGCAGCAACTCCAAGTCGGTATGTGTGATACAGACAGTGGTACAGGAGGTAGAGAAGTCGTTTAGTAATCAGAAGGTTGCTAGTTCGATTCCACACTGTCGAAGCGTCCTTGAGCAAGACACTGAACCCCTTATTGCTCCCGAGGTGCAGTGTGCCATCAGTGTAAATGTAAAATGTACGTACATCCTTGTGAGTCGCTTTGGATAAAAGCGTCTGCTAAATGACTAAATGTAAATGTGTGGCCTGCACTGCGGCACTGCAGGGTCCAAACCTGTAACCCTGGGCCTCAGAGGGCCGGATACGCTAGCGGGGAGCCTGACATTCATGGGTGCTGTTCTGTTCTCAGATGTTAATCTGTTTCTGGAAACGTTAGAGAGCGTGAGGTTTTTGAACTTCACAGCTCACTGCTGTCAGCCTGTGGGGCAATTAGCAATTTGTTGGGCAATTAATAAAGTCAATTAGCTTTTCACCACAGTAAAACACAGACGGGAAGACAGTCCTGTACTATAGGCTTGGTCTATTGCTGCGTTTCAGAGTTTAGAGGATTAGGATCATCATGGCTAATAAAGAGTTTAAGAGTTTAAATAGATTAGGATCATCATGACTAATAAAGAGTTTAAGAGTTTAAAGAGATTCAGATCATCATGGCTATTAAAGAGTTTAAGAGTTTAAATAGATTAGGATCATCATGACTAATAAAGAGTTTAAGAGTTTAAAGAGATTCAGATCATCATGGCTATTAAAGAGTTTAAGAGTTTAAAGAGATTCAGATCATCATGACTAATAAAGAGTTTAAGAGTTTAAAGAGATTCAGATCATCATGGCTATTAAAGAGTTTAAGAGTTTAAAGAGATTCAGATCATCATGACTAATAAAGAGTTTAAGAGTTTAAAGAGATTCAGATCATCATGACTATTAAAGAGTTTAAGAGTTTAAAGAGATTAGGATCATCATGACTAATAAAGACTTTAAGAGTTTAAAGAGATTCAGATCATCATGACTTTTATTTCTCATTCCTTAGGATTCCATATCAGAAACGGGAGGTGATGAGGGAAGTCAGTCCGTGCCGACCGGCTCCTACAGGTAAGACAGATGGCGTCTGAGCGCTGTGACTGTACACTGTATTATAATATATCTCATATCATACATACTTCTGACATGTTGTCAGTATACTTTCCATCATTAACACGTTCATGGCTTCCTAAGCAAGAGGGCATCCTTAAATACACGTAAGCGTTGAATGTGAGCGTCTGATTGGTGCGTTTAGGATGAAAGACGACTCCTCCAGTGACGAGGACAACAGGGCCGCTCGAGTCGTCACAGGCTCCTCCCAGGACGACCCGCCCCTGACCCCGAGCAGCATCTGGTACAAGAAGACCCTCCGCCTGTCATCTGAACAGCTGGTGAGCCAAGCACCTTACACACACACACACACACACACACACACACACACACACACACACAAAGACACACAAACACACACACACACACACAGAAAGACACACAAACACACAGACACACACACAGACACACCCCCCCCCCCCCACACACACACACACACACACACAGGTCTGAGCTTCTCACTCTCACCCACACAGACACACACACTCACACACACACACACACACACACACACACACACACACACACAAGCAGACACACACACACACACACAGACACACACACACACACACACACACACACTCACCCATGGGTGCAGTCAAGCATTGTGACCGCTGGTCTCACGCCAGGTGCCAGTTACATAACGAGACATTTAGCTTAGCGGTAAACAAACACCACTCATCTTCTCACGTGGCTGTCAGCAGGACCGAGAAGAGTGTGTGTGTGTGTGTGTGTGTGTGTGTGTGTGTGTGTGTGTGTGTGTGTGTGTGTGTGTGTGTGTGTGTGTGTGTGTGTTGTGCTTGTGTGTGCGCGTGTGCGTGTGCGTGTGTGTGAGAACCCCTGATTTTCAGCAAACCACAACACTTTGAGACTCTAAGCTTTCCACTACAAAGTCCAGGACAGTGTGTGTGTCAACTTGGTGTGTTCGTCTGACTTTACATTCTGCTCCCATGATAGCATATCTGCAGCTTGTCAGCCAAGGCATTTTTTTAGTATCAGTTTTGTGTCTGAGAGTGTTCTTTCCCTGGCTGGCTGTTTCATGTTTAAATGCCGTCTAACGTACTGTCCCATGTACTGCTCCGTAAATCAGAGAGTTGAGCTTCTTTCATGTCTACGATAGACGATCAGAGTGGTTGCTTGAAATGCTTTGAAAATGATCCAGAAGTTAGGGATTTTGTGGAATGCCCTTGAGATCATCCAGGCTTTAGGGATTCATTTTGTGTGTGTGTGTGTGTGTTTGTGTGTCTTTCTGTGTGTGTGTGTGTGTGTGTGTGTGTGTGTGTGTGTGTGTGTTTGTGTGTCTTTCTGTGTGTGTGTGTGTGTGTGTGTGTGTGTGTGTGTGTGTGTGTGTGTGTGTGTGTGTGTGTGTGTGTTTGTGTGTCTTTCTGTGTGGGTGTGTGTGTGTGTGTGTGTAGGCAAGCCTCCAGCTGAAAGAGGGTCCGAACGATGTGGTGTTCAGCGTGACCACCCAGTACCAGGGCACGTGCCGCTGTGAGGGCACCATCTACCTGTGGAACTGGAACGATAAGATCGTCATCTCGGACATCGATGGCACCATCACCAGGTGACAAGGATTAGCATGGCATCGCATTAGCATTCATCAATCGCTTTAGCATTCATCAATCGCTTTAGCAGCTCTGTAGCTGATTATCAATGCTTATTGTAAAATAGTTTTTAGAGTTGTTGAATGACTTTGACCTTACAACTCTGACCCCTGACCCCTACAGGTCAGACACCCTCGGACACATCCTCCCCACGCTGGGCAAGGACTGGACCCACCAGGGCATCGCTCGCCTGTACCACAAAGTGAGCCAGTAAGTACCTGACAACAGAGAGGTGGTGGTTTACAACAGGAAGTTAAGAGTCTGTAGTTTTCACAAACACCTTCTAATATGAAGGCTGTCTGTAGTTTGAACAAACACCTTCTAATGTCTGTAGTTTGAACAAACACCTTCTAATATGGAGGCTGTTTTCATAGTCTCGTTAAGCACACACTCTGTTTCAAGAGCGGCAAATATGGTCTATTCAAATATGTTTTACAAATATGGTTTAAACAAAGTGTATATGTATTTGTCAATGGAGATGTATTGTATAATGTACTCATAGACCTGTGTAGACTGTATATATGTACCGTATATATATGCTATTTTTCAAATGTTTAACAGAACGTGTGTGTGTGTGTGTGTGTGTGTGTGTGTGTGTGTGTGTGTGTGTGTGACACAGGAACGGGTATAAGTTCATGTACTGCTCGGCACGTGCGATTGGCATGGCGGGCATGACCCGCGGGTACCTGCACTGGGTGAATGAGAGAGGCACTATGCTGCCGCAGGGGCCTGTGCTGCTCAGTCCCAGCAGCCTCTTCTCCGCCCTACACAGGTACTGTACCCCACCTGTTCTTAAAATGATATACCACCTTATATAGGCAAAGTCTTTATATACCACCTTATATATAAGTCTTAATCTACCACCTTACTATAGTCAAATCTTAATATACCACCTTACGATAGTCAAAGTCTTTATATATCACCTTATAGTCAAAGTCTTATTTTACAACCTTACTATAGTCAAAGTCTTAATATACCACCTAAAGATAGTCAAAGTCTTTATATATCACCTTACTATAGTAAAAGTCTTATTTTACAACCTTACGATAGTCAAAGTCTTAATTTACCACCTCACTTTAGTCAAAGTCTTATTTTACAACCTTACTATAGTCAAAGACTTAATTTACCACCTTACTATAGTCAAAGTCTTAATTTACCATGTTACTATAGTCGTGAGTCTTAATTTACCACCTTATATAGTCAAAGGCTTAATTTACCACCTTACTTTAGTCAAAGTCTTAATTTACAACCTTACTATAGTCAAAGTCTTAACATATCACCGTCATATAGTCGTGAGTCTTAATTTACCACCTTACTATAGTCAAAGTCTTAATTTACCACCTTACTATAGTTAAAGACTTTATATATCACCTAACGATAGTCAAAGTCTTTATATACCACCTTACTATAGTCAAAGTCTTAACTTACCACCTTACTATAGTTAAAGACTTTATATATCACCTAACGATAGCCAAAGTCTTTATATACCACCCCACAAAGTCATGAGGTACCCCTCCACTAAGGTTAAAGTGAAAGCATACCATCATAAGCATACCATCATAAGCATACCATATCCACAACCCATTTGCAGTTACAGATATTGCATGCCACTGTACTGCGGCTAAAGTTATAGTACCCTACCCCACGAAGGTTAACTAAAGGTTATTGTGGTCTTTAAGGTTAAATGTATTGTACATTAACGCTACGGTTAAGGTTTAAATGGCATCTATTATTACACACTTCACTGTACACCAGCATACCAGCATACCAGCATTCATTAACATTGACCAAGGGCAAACAGTAAAATGTAAACTATTAACAATCGATATGCAACAATGTCGAGGGAAAATGCCTATTGGATTGTGCAGTGGTGGGTGACTGGGCACTTGCTGTTGTTTCCGTCTTACATTAGGGAGGTCATAGAGAAGAAGCCGGAGCGGTTCAAGATCGAGTGTCTGACGGACATCAAGAATCTGTTCTACCCCAACACAGAGCCATTCTACGCTGCCTTCGGAAACAGAGCCACGGTAAACACTCCTCCGAACAGAGATCACTTCCTGTCCCCAGCCTATAATGAAGCTAGTGTGTGTTAAAACACTCCTCTGAACAGAGATCACGTCCTGTCCTCAGCCTCTTGCTCTGAACAGAGATCACTTCCTGTCCTCAGCCTCTTGTTCTGAAGAGAGATCACTTCCTGTCCTCAGCATCTAATGAAGGCTAGTGTGTGTTAAAACACTCCTCTGAACAGAGATCACTTCCTGTCCTCAGCCTCTAAAGAAGGCTAGTGTGTGTTAAAACACTCCTCTGAACAGAGATCACTTCCTGTCCTCAGCCTCTAATGAAGGCAAGTGTGTGTTTAAACACTCCTCTGAACAGAGATCACTACCTGTCCCCAGCCTTTAATGAACGCTAGTGTGTGTTTCTGGTCCACTGAATAAAAACATGGCTGTATTTCCTCTGCTCTGTAGGATGTGTATTCCTATAAGGAGGTCGGAGTGCCCTTGAATAGGATCTTCACAGTGAACCCCAAGGGAGAGCTCTTCCAGGAGCACGCCAAGACCAACATCTCATCGTAAGTGGACAGAGTGCACCTCAGTACACATCACAATCATTTTCAACTATGTGTGTGTATGTTCAAGAGTGTATTCCTTTCATATACTTATCATTTTAGACTTTTTAACTCTTATCCTTTAATTCATGTATATTTTTTATCGTCAATTTATTACTGCTGTTTTTAAATGTGCTGTAGAAATAACAGTGAAGTGACGTTAACTGACATGACCCACACATCTATAGCCAGAGTTGCTCGAATGACACACACTGGCGGTGTTTGAATGACACACACTGCGGCGGTGTTTGAAAGACACACACTGTGACGGTGCTTGAATGACACACACACTGTGGCGGTGTTTGAATGACACACACTGTGGCGGTGCTTGAATGACAAACACTGTGGCGGAGCTTGAATGACACACACTCTGGCGGTGTTTGAATGACACACACTCTGGCGGTGTTTGAATGACACACACTGCGGCGGTGTTTGAATGACAAACACTGTGGCCGTGTTTGAATGACACACACTGTGGTCCTGCTTGAATGACAAACACTGTAGCGGTGTTTGAATGACACACACTGCGGCGGTGTTTGAATGACACACACTGCGGCGGAGCTTGAATGACACACACTGTGAAGGTGTTTGAATGACACACACTGTGAAGGTGTTTGAATGACACACACTGCGGCGGTGTTTGAATGACACACACTGCGGCGGAGCTTGAATGACACACACTGTGAAGGTGTTTGAATGACACACACTGTGAAGGTGTTTGAATGACACACACTGCGGCGGTGTTTGAATGACACACACTGCGGCGGTGTTTGAATGACACACACTGCGGCGGAGCTTGAATGACACACACTGTGAAGGTGTTTGAATGACACTGCGGCGGTGTTTGAATGACAAACACTGTGGTCCTGTTTGAATGACACACACTGTAGCGGTGTTTGAATGACACACTGTGGTCCTGTTTGAATGACACACACTGTAGCGGTGTTTGAATGACACACTGTGGTCCTGTTTGAATGACACACACTGTAGCGGTGTTTGAATGACACACTGTGGTCCTGTTTGAATGACACACACTGTAGCGGTGTTTGAATGACACACACTGTGGCGGTGTTTGAATGACACACACTGTGGTCCTGCTTGAATGACACACACTCTGGTGCTGTTTGCAGATACGGGCGCCTGTGTGAGGTGGTGGACCACATCTTCCCACTGATGATCCGGGGTCAGGAGTCTGATTTCCCCTGCTCAGACACCTTCAGCCAGTTCACCTACTGGAGAGACCAGCTGCCCGAGGTGGGACCGGAGGACAAGGATGCAGGGAACGACTGAGCTGACGACACACACACACACACACACACACACACACACACACACACACACACTGAGGGGGAAACACACACACACACACACACACACACACACACACACACAGACACACTCACACACACACACACACACACACATCCATAGTAATGTATATATACAGTAGACAAGAGTATAGAAGATGCTCTGAACTGCAATACCATATGAGTACCTCTACGCACAAGCATCCGGGCACCTTTTAACAAAAGCATATTAATCTTTGACGTTTCTACATGTTTACGTGATTATGTTATTTATTTGTTTGTGAATCTTTTATACATTTCTGTCCTTAAACTAACACAAAAAAGACATTAATAACCTTGTGCCAATATTATAATTCCACACAATCAGTCATCAAGGGTAATTAAAGCTCTTAAAATGCAATCTTCAGCCCTTATTTTTAATAATGGAGACAAAGCAAGCACTGAGATAGCGAAAAATACTTATTGTAAATATTTCAGTACCATTATGCACCAAAACATCCGCCATACATCTAAAATCTGTCACATATGAAACAGTTTGTTGTGCACTTTTAAAAGTTTAAATCTAAATTTCACAGAAGGATTTGATAAAACATTTGGTTGTTTGGCCACACTGGTGTAGAAAATAAAATAAAACCCGTCTCAGGTCTTTCTCAGATGTCCAGGCACCCATGTCCCCAGAGGGACTCGGAGTGCTGTAACGTTTGTACTGATAAAACACAGGGAAGAGCATATGTCAACATCACACCAACGCTTCCAGAACAACCACTTTAAAGACTGAGTTGAATCAGTTCTCAAGCAGAACTCCCTTTGTTAAAAGCACTGTGGATGGTACTTTTTGTTGCTGGATTTTAAAAATAGTCCTTTTATATAGCACGCACTTCAAATCCCATTTAACCTTTTATATCATTTTGCCAATGAATAGTAGCATTCCTCTGATAGCTGATGTTTCTTTTTTTTCCTAATCATATTTTACGGAACTCAGAGTTTTAAAGCACATATTTATTGATTTACTGGTTACTGATTGCCAACTGATTACACAGCCTGACGGTTATGGAATGCGTACATGTTTTGTTTGTCCAGTGCATTTTTTACTGACTGTGGTTAAACGTTAACAGCAGACAATGCAAGGAAAACTCAGGGTGTGATCGCTGCCATTCACACAAACCCCATCTTTTTTATTTGGAACTTTATTGAGCCACTCTGCGATGACCTTAAAAAAGAGCCGACTTTGTAACATTTACATTAAAGTCATTGCTAAGGTTAAATACCTTTTTTCAGATAGATAAAAGAATCTAATGTGTAATGTGTGAGGTGACCGTCATTTAAAAGAGTAAAGTAAGAAAATGCTTGCACAAAATATATCTAAGAAAAAGGTTTTGAATTATATAAAAAAAAGAAAATCCAGCATGAATATTGTAAGTTGTTATTATATATCGCCGAATGGGTTTCAAAAGTAGCCAGACCAGCTGTGTGCAGTCAGGGGATTGTGGTGTGTGTTTTCCGATGCCGTTTGTTAATAGTAAATATTATGTGTTGGGACTAGAGAGGAACGTGTACCAACAACACAGGCCGACAGAGTGTGTCTTACTGTGACTGATGCCCGAAAACAGTTAATGTTGAGTAGCCGGTGGCTTTCGCTGACCCCCTACAGCAGGAGTCTTCAACAGGGGGTCCGTGGCCCCCTGGTGGTCCTTGACGGCAATGCAGGGGGTCCGCAACATGAGCCTATGTTGATCAGTTCACCATTGAATTTTTTTATTTTTATGAATTGGCTTTGATATTTTAACACATTTCCACATTACTCTTGAATATAAAGTAAATATCGTGTTATAGGCAGAATATCTGTGCAGGCGGGGGGGCGTGGCGGCGGCGGTTACAAACACGCACGTGCGTGCAGACACATCAGTGGGCCGCGAATTACTTTCTAGTCAGAATGGTGGTCCCTGGGACAAAACCAGTTGAAAACCCCTGCCCTACAGGATGCTTTTTAGTCACGGTGTATCACTGGTCATGATCGTGTCAAGAGCAGGATGTAGTGAAGTGAAACATTGGGCTGAGTGTGACTCAGAAAAACCCTGCCGTTGACTAGCAGTGTTGCCATGGCAGCTGTCCGTCAAGAGATGCTAAGATGCGTGTCGTGTATTTAGTGAGGAAATGAGGAATCAGATTCACGTGAATGCAACATAAAATGCCGTTTGTAACCATAACACTGTTTGTGAGGGAGATGCTAAACAAAAGGAGTGGAAGTTTGTTATTAGTGTTATTTTTATTAATTCTTAATTTGTTGTACCACTACATACCATACCACTGTGAGTTAACCTAGACTGCAGGTTGCTAGGGTACTTCACCCGTCAGTATTTTCATCTTTTTACTGCAGTGGGTTCCCTGTAGAGGGACTGACCCTTTAAATTGAACTGAAGCCAATATATTCATACAGTATCAGTGTCAGATTCTGACATGACAAGCATTACTGTTTTAACAACTCATCTCCTTATTTTATTTCTGTATGTTTGTGTACAATTAACTGTCACCACTTTAAAGTCTGTCTGTATGTTCTGTGTCAGTGGTACTGGTATTCTTTCTGTGAAAGATCTCGTTGCCTTAGTTTTGGCTGACATTATGTCACTGTTTGCTTTCAAATGTACAGAGGTAAAATTAAAATTAAATTAAAAATCTGTCTATTGAAATATCCTTTCAATAAATGCAAAGCAAATGCACTGCAATGTTGTGATCTGCTGTTTGTATATGTCCAGTTTTAGACATAAGGTCAGAATTCACATAATTACACACACTCACACACACAAAAATATATATTATATTAGGTGCATAGCATATTCAATAGACATATTTTATAAGCCTATACTGGAAAGTTGGAGGTCAAGATGGCCTCATGAATTATCTAATTTCTTTCACCATATGTGAAAGTTAGTGAGTCATTTTTTGCTTAAAATAAACAAATAATCACACCTTATCTTTTCTTTAAAAAAAATCAGTTTTATTCAGAACTTCTGTACTACAATCACCACAGTAAGAAACCATGTTAATTATTTGAAACTATACTTTGGTTGATCTCTCCCACATTAGAAGATTAGAATGGACAGTCAATATTGGACGAGTGAGGACTCCATTGCCATCTTCATTTTCCCTTTTCTCTCAAATACTCTGCTGCAAGAAATTCATTTTAATAAAAAAACATGTTTAGTGTTGCGAGTGTGTTGAATTATGAAAGAATAATGAGGTTAAAGTAATAATAATACATTTATTTTATAGGGCGCCTTTCAAGAAACCCAAGTACAGAAGGTTCCAGCAGTGTTTCCACATACCCAGTTTCTCCACAGCTTCCACACACACACTGGGGTACATGTTTTCGTTGTATGTAGCCACGATGATGTACAGAGCTGTCTTTACCAGCAGCAAACCATGCCCTTCCTGAGGTAAAGAAAACAAGCAACAACAACCCCTCAACAACTCAGTCAGAGATACCTAGGTTAGACCTATTTAAAACTGCAGTTTAAAACTAGCACCAGGTTTAGACTTATCTCAACAGGATGCACTCACAATTGGTTGTGTGGTATGCAACGAATGTAGACAATTACGACAGTGAAGAGGTCATTGTTGCACTATAGCTGATTTCAGCACAAATATACTTCGTGTATCAACGTGAGGAAGGGCTATTGTGGGAGTAAAAGTAGAAAGACGTACACATTTTGAGTAAATAGAATTCTTGTCAGCCCGGACACAAGAGTATAACCTCTCTTGAAAGTAGAATCCATGCTCTCTCGTAGACATCAACTGTTTGAAAGCGTCCGCAAACATGTGTGCCTGTTGTGACGACAACTAAAGAATGAAGAAAAACAACCAATATATTAAAACAACTATCCGGTGAAAGGCTATGACAGACCAGGACCAACAATAACATTGATATCGCTACTTGTTTTTCACATGACCTTGGCCTTTTCAGTTTTCACTAGCATAACGTGTTGATATATCTTTTGTAAGATGAACGGTCAAACTTACGTTAAAGCGTGTAGTTGCCGCCACAGAGATTGCCTTTTTTGCTACTAATATTGCCGCATGTTCTACGTGTCTTGTGTCAATCAGGCAGTCATTAATGAGACTTTGAAACTGATTCATGGTGGCGTTTTCATCCTGGTATATTTACTGAAGAGCCAGCGCGTGGCGTCCTTAGCAACGGTCAACTGGGAGGACGGTGATGTCATCTTGAGGAGCGCAAGAATCTGAGAAACTTTCATCCATGACAACTTGTAGGTTGTAGTTATCAAACAGACTCTCTCTTAAACTAGGCTATATCATTGGAAAGCCTTATTGGTATACAAAATATATAGACTTATTATAGAGTATTGTCTTGAGTAGCCGATTTGATAGAAATATTTTATTGGTAAGACAGCTTCTGAACTCTCCAGGTTATCTGATGACGATGGAACAAGTAAAACAAATTTTTAAAAAACAATGCGGCTGTCCGTAGTCTATTTAATTGGGAGTTAACCTCTTCTCCATGTTGTACCCTAGGCCACTGATCCCCGTTTGTCCAGAATATATAAAGTTGGACATTATCTAATTTTTTTTTCACAATTTAAAGGAGGTTTCCTTTAGAATTATCCACAGGTGTTATCCCATAAAGCCATTTCTTTCCTCTTTTCTGAATAACCCCCTTTTCTTTCTGGACATTTTCCACATTCTTCTAAAAGGACTTCTGTTTACAATGTTTTTACAAATGACTTGGAACATCACATGGGCACAATATCTTTCAAGTACAATCGTAACAATGATTGTCTTATGACCTTTTGTTAAGGGACAGAAGATCTAGAATATCAGATAATCTTTTCCACTTTTTTCACCCCCTTTATGTTTTATTGTGTGTCTTCATATGTGGTTTTATAAATAACATATAAAAGCAGAATCGGTTGTGAAAGTTTTGCCTATATTTCCCTATTCATAAGCTTACATCTGAGACATACAAAATGTTTGAGATGAGGACATTTTTCGTAATAATTTTATTTTTTGCTAGAAGCCCAGTCGTGTCCCTCTTGGTGTGGGCACTCGCACCTCAACAAAAAGACACTGCTGCCCAACCAACCTCATCATCTCAGCACAGTGGCTGGACTACAATCAAGACAGGTTTACCACCTTTAAAAAGGAAAACAATAAAATATCTCACATACAGCACATGGCATTAAGGGTCAAAGGAATATAAACACAAAGAATTGCGTTTAATAATATTCATGCAGTAATATTTACGCTTTTTAAGGGACTTGGTCATCTACAGAAAAAAGAAAAAAAATTCCACTCTACTTCATCAATCATTCACAGGCACTGAATTAAGATCTCGAACGGTTAGACCTTAAATCCCACAAACCATTAGACTCTGGCACAGACCTGGACGAGGGCCCCGCCACATCCGGGCCACATCTGGGCCACATCCGGGCCACATCCAGGCCACATCATTCAACAGCCACAGCCATTTATCCTCTGGAAAGGTGTTCCCTTTTGTGATAGGGCAGTTTAAAACCCGCTGATAGTCAAAATCGCATAAATTAAAAATAAATAAAACTCAGCCCAGCTCATGAGTCCAGTGGTCTGACTGATGACAAGTCTTGCATTGGTCATCACCTCTTCTTAGGTACCGAAGGTAAAAATCAAATCCGACAGAAGCGTCTGGCAAACATGTCCGCTGAAAATCATGTGATGGGAGAAGGGTGACACGGCGGCCTTCCGGAACATTCCACTGCATTCCCTGGGAAATCTATTTCCGGGAGTGAACGAATGGTGATGTGGCGTGTGTAAATACAGAGTGTTGCAGATGGAGTTAAAAAACAAAAACAAATCAAACAAACAGAAAAAAAAAGCAGCAATCAAGCAGCCATAAACACATTTAAAACCCCCAATGCCACATTAGTGTTACAACTAAATCAGCTTCCTGTCTACAAACAAAAACATCCATTCCAGTCAGAGCAGGCACAAGAGAGAGGAACATAAGACAAAAGGACTCAGACAGAGAAGGAAGGAGGAAGGGGGTGCAGAAATCCTGAGATATTTCCAGATCCAGTGGTAAACTATCCCCGTGGCGTCACCTTATAGCACTTTACGAGCCAAACATAATAATAACAATAACAACTAAACTAAAATGGATACTATTTACCACACTTGGTAACAGTCACATGTCTGTGTACTAACAGAGTGCACAGGCCCTCAGCATCATGGCTGAAAGACAGGAATTCATCCATCCATCCATCTATCTATCTATCTATCTATCTATCCATGCATCCGTCCATCCATCCAGTAGTGTTCTCCGCAGTAGTTAAGGGCCTCCTGCTCTCTCTCTCGCTCTCGCTCTCGCTCTGTAAGGCTAGGCAATGTGTGGAAGATCTGGGGGATTCAGTAGTACTAGTGATGTGTGTGTGAGTGTGTGTGTGTGTGTGTGTGTGTGTGTGTGTGTGTGTGTGTGTGTGTGTGTGTGAGTGAGAGTGAGTGTGTGTGAGAGTAAGTGTATGAGTGAGTGTGTGAGTGAGTAAGTAAGTGAGTGAGTGTGTGTGTGTGTGTGTGTGTGTGTGTGAGTGAGTAAGTGTGTGTGAGAGTAAGTGTATGTGTGTGTGTGTGTGTGTGTGAGTGAGTAAGTAAGTGTGTGAGTGTGTCTCATTTGTGCGCCTTGTGATCGAACAGCTGCAGGTCGAGGCGCACCCACACCTCCCCGGTGGGCACCTCGTGCAGGAGCAGCCGTCGCGTCGCCGGGCCCTTGTTCTCCAACTCCTTCTTTATGGTTGCCACGGGAACCTCGGTCCGACCTAGGAAATCTGTGAGAACACACACATTGAGACGAAGAGTTTACACATTCACTGTAACAACATACCAGTCTGAAGCACCTCATGGCCGAGGGAGCTATGACATGTATTACAACCATCTGTTTCAACCAATCACAGTAGCAAAGATAAACGAGGGAGAAGACAAGGTACTTCCTGTTCGTTCCTTAACTTGCACTTCATCAGTTACAGTCCCGCACCTCTTTTTCTTTTCTATGTCGTTTTCTATTTCTTATGGAAAGTAGTATTTATTGTTACACCAGATTTCCATTGCTCTTAGCTTGACTGTTCTCTCCCTTGTACGTCGCTTCGGACAAAAGCATCTGCTAAATGACTAAATGTAAAAGGTTAATGCTTCAGTGGTCTCCTAAAATGACCAGCGCAATGAGAACACTGTTTAAGAGTGCGGAGTGACTGAAATGTGTTTCCACCAACAGATATCTCCTCACACACATCAGGAGTAAACTGATATCTATTCACACACTTACCATCAGGAGTAAACTGCTCCCTTTCAAAGATGGTGATGCACAAGACGTCCTGATACACATCCTTGATGTGAAACTGGCAGTTGAAGCTCCATTTGGGGTTAACGGTGTCATTAAGGGTTCTGGAGGTGTAGCCCTGTGCTCCCATGGTAACCTCACAGTAAGGGTTACTCTTTCCTGCGGCCACACACACACACACACACACACACACAGTTAACACAGTAAGGGTTATTCTTTCCTGCGGCCACACACACACACACACACACACACACACACAGTTAACACAGTAAGGGTTACTCTTTCCTGTGGCCACACACACACACACACACAGTTAACACAGTAAGGGTTACTCTTTCCAGTGGCCACACACAGTTAAAGGCGTCAGTGAAGGCCAGACCAGCCCCAGACACAGGCTGACCCAGAGCCAGTGGCATCTAGATTAGAGGTCTTACCGTTGGGCTTGGAGGATTTGAGCTCGGTGGCTTCCTGGATGGTCACGAGCAGACGGCCAATCCCACTGGCCTTCACTGAACGGGCTGAGGGCATGAGGAGCAGCAGGTTAGGGGAACACTAGGAACCATCTCGTGCATGTCAGATTGATCGTCTCAAATTGACTGACAGTCTCAAATGAATTGATAGTCTCAAATTGACTGACGGTCTCAAATGGTCTCAATTTGAGTGATGGTCTCAAATTGATTGATGGTATCATATTGATTGACACCCAGATTGAGTATCAAATACAGTTAGGATGGTCAGTGATGGCCGACAAAAAACATTAATCAAACAAAGAGTTGAAAAACATCAATGGCTCATTGTGAGCCCAACCACAGTGGAGGTCCAGAACCACAGCGGTCCAGAACCACAGTGGTCCAGAACTTTACCTTGGTATGCCTTTTCCCTCTTTTTCTTCTCCGTCTCGATAAACTGCTCTGACGCAGCCTTGATCTTCTGGACCCAGGCAGTTCTACCAGAGGAGCACATCAAAGCCAGGTTACACTGGGTTTACATCACAGAGGAAACATCAGTAACACCACAACCCTAGCATGGCTACGCTCAATTGTATGTGTGTGTGACAGTGCTGTGTGTGTGTGTGTGTGTGTGTGTGTGTGTGTGTGTCCGTGCTGTGTGTCCGTGCTGTGTGTGTGTGTGTGTGACCGTGCTGTGTGTGTGTGTGTGGGTATGTGAGTGTGTTTTTGTGTATGAGTGTGAGTGTGTGACCGCGCTGTGTGCGTGTGTGTGTGTGTCCATGCTGTGTGTCTGTGTGTTCCTCTCGCTCACCTCTCGTTGATGTTCTCGGTCTTGAGGGTGTAAACGCGGTCTATGTGGGAGATGTGGAAGACGGGCTCGTCGCTGGAGGGGTCAGAGGGCATCTTCACCAGGACCTCGTTCAGAAACACCGGCTGGGAGGAACATGAGAGAGCATGAGGCCCAGGGCCCGGATAGAACCCTAATCTGGAGACCCAGGGCCCGGATACAACCCTAATCTGGAGACCCAGGGCCCGGATACAACCCTAATCTGGAGACCCAGGGCCCGGATGCAACCCTAATCTGGAGACCCAGGGCCCGGATGCAACCCTAATCTGGAGACCGACCCAGGGCCCGGATACAACCCTAATCTGGAGACCCAGGGCCCGGATGCAACCCTAATCTGGAGACCGACCCAGGGCCCGGATACAACCCTAATCTGGAGACCCAGGGGCCGGAAACAGCCCTAATCTGGAGACCGACCCAGGGCGCGGATACAACCCTAATCTGAAGACCCAGGAGCCGGATGAAGCCCGCTTTGGGACGGACACAACCCTAATCTGGATCAGCACCAGCATGAAGACTGCCACTGAGGCACATGTCAACATTGCTTCAGTAAGGGCTACTACCTCAATGCATACTTCTTCCTACAGTAATTAATGCACTTAGTATATGAAATAATCAAAGTTCACTTCTGTTCATGGAAAACTCCACTGTAGTACTGTCATTAGAGTGCCATTCACTCACTCACACACACACACACACACACACACACACACACACACACACACACACTCACACAGTAGAGTTAGTTAGTGCCAATAATTGTGGCACACATGTTTTGGGGGAAAATATTAATTTAATGTCAACAGTTTTTCTTTGAGTGAAAGACCAAGAGGATAAACAGCAAAGACACATTTTTTCATAGCCTGTTTAGCTCATATTCACTAAGGGTGCCAGTACTTGTGTATGGCACTGTACATAACAGTAGAAGTGACTGGTACGGCCCTGAGGTGCTCGCTGAAACAGTCCAAAACACGTCACTTCAAGGCCAGCATGGCAGAATGTTTCCCCAAGAAACACAAGCTGTCTGAGACAGAACATGAGGGTTAGCTGGTGGAGGAGGCTGGAACAGCCAATCAAGATGAGGGTTAGCGGGAACAGCCAATCAAGATGAGGGGGAAATGGAGCAGACACACACTGGCGCCACACAGGCACACACACACACACACTGGCGCCACACAGGCACACACACACACACACACACACACACACACACACACACACACACACACACACACACACACAGTTGCCACACAGGCATCATTTAGCGCTGGCCTCGCTAGGGACGCCTCACTGAGGTCCTCGCATGGCAGCCTAGGTCAAAAGGTCACGACTCCACAGAAAAGCATCATGGGAAGAAGAGGCCAGTTTATGTGCCTAAAGAGCTTTTGAACGCTACACTTATCGGACCTAAAGTACTATCCTAAGCGCTAAAACTGTGCTGACGGCCAGAAAAAGACTATGGTCGAATAGTCTTAAAAGTAGGATAGCTGTTGTTTGTTTACGAACGTTCTTTTGTTATAGCATGAACCATAACATGTGACGTTGGTATGCTGAAAGAACGTAGGTTACTTCCGTAGCTTACGTAGCTACCTTACGTAGGCTAACGTACTGATGTTAGAAAGTTGATTTGAAATAACTCTTTCATGCTTTTCCTGAAATACCCTTTTCAGTGAGGACAGAGAATATCCTATTTGATCTCAGCAGTCAGTGTGGTGTTTGAGCAGTGCACCTCCTCACCGACTTGTACATCTTGAACTGAGTGTTGCTCTTGGGACTGAAGAGCCGGTCGGAGCCGGAGGAGGAGGAGGAGGAGAACTGCTTGGATGCGGTGTGGGTGAGCAGGAGGAAGTCGGTGAACAGGAAGGCGAACAGCTCCTTATTGCTCTTGGTCTTGTAGAGTCTCCCGCTGTGCAGCAGCCTCCGCGGACCCAGGCAGTTAGTCAGGGAGTTAAAGGCCAGGTTCTACAGAAGAACAGGAAACAAACACTGTATGTGAGTGTGTGCCTGTATGTGTGTGTGTGAGCTTATATGTGTGTGTGTGCCTGTATGTACCTGTATGTGTGTGTGTGACTGTTCATTGAGGTGGAAAGATTGCTATATATTTATGAATACATGAGGTTTAGGAACAAATGGTGTTTTAATTACTAAAATGACTTAAGAAGTTTCATTTTTGTATTCTTTAATTTTTGCATTCTTTCCTTTCGAGTGAAGATCTAATTCTTTACATGAAGTAACCGTGAGTCCCCTGTCCAAAGTGTGGCATAGGCCTTTAACACACACACACACACACACACACACACACACACACACACACACACACACACCTCTATGATGCCTTCACTCTGCACGTGGTTCTGGATCACACACACACACACACACACACACACACACACCTCTATGATGCCTTCACTCTGCACGTGGTTCTGGATCACACACACACACACACACACACACACACCTCTATGATGCCTTCACTCTGCACGTGGTTCTGGATCACACACACACACACACACACACACACACACACACACACACACACACACACACACACACACACACCTCTATGATGCCTTCACTCTGCACGTGGTTCTGGATCCACTCCAGGCGGTCCGAGTTCTCCTTCTCCCTGACGCCCTCGTTGACCTGGGAGCACAGCTCCTCCGCCTTCTCCAGGGCCTCCCGCAGGTGCCCCTGGTCTGGGTGGGAGTCCGGCGTGCTCTCCAGGATCTGAACCGTACACATGGACACGTCAGTGCAACACACACACACATACATGAACAAACACCCACATACAGGCACACACACACATACAGGCACACACACACATACAGGCACACACACACACACATATAAGCACACACATACAGGCACACACATACAGGCACACACTCACATACAGGCACGCACACACATACAGGTACACACACGCGCACACACACTCTTGCAGGCACACACACAAACACACACATTCCTGCAAACAGACTCAAATGTTGGCCAAGGTTACAGGAAGCACAATGACGCTGAAACACTAAAATACTGGTACTTGGGTAAAAGGTGAGAGCCAGGAGCACACTCACGTTCTTAATGTGGAGCGGGTAGCGAGTGATTACAGGTACACACGCACGCACGCACACACACACACACACACACACACACACACACACTCACGTTCTTGATGTGGAGCGGGTAGCGAGTGATTACAGGTACACACACACACACACACACACACACACACACACACACACATACGCATGAACAAACACTCACGTTCTTGATGTGGAGCGGGTAGCGAGTGATTACAGGTACACACACACACACACACACACACACACACAAACACTCACGTTCTTGATGTGGAGCGGGTAGCGAGTGATTACAGGTACACACACACACACACACACACACACACACATACACACACGCATGAACAAACACTCACGTTCTTGATGTGGAGCGGGTAGCGAGTGATTACAGGTACACACACGCACGCACGCACGCACGCACGCACGCACGCACGCACGCACGCACGCACGCACGCACGCACGCACGCACGCACGCACACACACACACACACACACACACACACAAACACTCACTTTCTTGATGTGGAGCGGGTAGCGAGTGATTACAGGTACACACACACACACACACACACACACACACACACACACACACACACACACACACACGCATGAACAAACACTCACGTTCTTGATGTGGAGCGGGTAGCGAGTGATTACAGGTACACACACACACACACACACACACACACACACACACACACACACACACACACAAACACTCACGTTCTTGATGTGGAGCGGGTAGCGAGTGATTACAGGTACACACACACACACACACACACACACACACACACACATACACACACGCATGAACAAACACTCACGTTCTTGATGTGGAGCGGGTAGCGAGTGATTACAGGTACACACACACACACACACACACACACACACGCATGAACAAACACCCACATTTGTACTTGGGTAAAATGTGAGATTCAGGAGCACACTCACGTTCTTGATGTGGAGCGGGTAGCGTGTGATTCTCTGCATCGGTTTCAGGAGGAAGCTGGACAGTGGCATCCCTTTGCAGCGATAATCTGTGGCGATTTTCTGCAGACGGAAAGTTTCTAGGATTGTTCAATTCATTCAGAGGTGCATCAAACAACCCAGATGGTTTGTGTGTGTGTGTGTGTGTGTGTGTGTGTGTGTGCCCCTGATGTGTGTGTGTGTGTGTGTGTGTGTGTGTGTGTGTGTGTGTGTGTGTGTGTGCCCCTGATGTGTGTGTGTGTGTGTGTGTGTGTCTGTGTGTGTGTGTGTGTGTGTGTGTGTGTGTGGCTTACTTCTGAACTCTTTCTCCCTCTGCTTTCCTAAAACAACACGCTACTAAGTCACCATAGCATTATGCAAATACACATACTATTACTTCCTGCACTCTGAAAGTAATCTAATTACGTAACAATTGATCCCCTACAACGCGAGCTACTGAGAGTGTGGAGGGAATTAGCCAGTCCAGACTAACAGTAGCCCAATGCCTGGCATGAGACAACAGCAGCTGCCAGACCCTGGTACTGTTCTGCTCATCGAGTTCCCTGTTGTCTCCCTGGAGGAGCAGAGACTGCAGTGGCCAGACCAGAGAGGGACTGGAGGACCAGAGATGCCTTGGGGGGAGCAGAGAGCAGTGATCAAGCTACTGAGAGTGTGGAGGGAATTAGGGAGCCAGCAGTGGCCAGACCAGAGACCAGAGTGATGCCTTGGAGGAGCAGAGACTGCCTTGGGGGAGCAGAGATGCCTTGGAGGAGCAGAGACTGCAGTGATGCCCTGGGGGAGCAGAGATGCCTTGGGGGAGCAGAGACTGCAGTGGGGGAGCAGAGACTGCAGTGATGCCCTGGGGGAGCAGAGATGCCTTGGGGGAGCAGAGACTGCAGTGGGGGAGCAGAGACTGCAGTGCTGCCTTGGGGGAGCAGAGACTGCAGTGGGGGAGCAGAGACTGCAGTGCTGCCTTGGGGGAGCAGAGACTGCAGTGATGCCCTGGGGGACGGGAGGCTGCCTTGGGGGAGCAGAGACTGCAGTGGGGGAGCAGAGACTGCAGTGGGGGAGCAGAGAGCAGTGATGCCTTTGGGGAGCTCACCTTCAGGAAGTCCTTGAAGTCGGGCTCCTGGTCGGTCTTGATCTGCAGCAGGGCGGCGCCGTTGAGCTGGCAGCTGCAGAAGCGGATGTAGGCCTGCATGTGGGACAGCTCCGCCGCCAGGATGTCTCCGATCGTCTGCACCGGCATGTTGTCACCGCCCGTCTTCTTCCTCACACGCAGGGCCCTGACACACACACAGGTGTCAAATACAAACACACACACACACACACACACACACACACACACTCAGATATAAGCATATAAATAAATATATGCATTTTTCACCTTTACACACACACAGACACACACACACGTACATGAAGGTAACCAAAAACATAGACATGCAGGCACGTCATGCACATGGATTGTGATTAGTGTCAACCTCCAGGGGGCAGCAGTGAGCCAGTAGACATTAATACAGTAAGCCTGCAGGGGGCAGCAGTGAGCCAGTAGACATTAGTTAATAAAGTAATCATGCAGGGGGCAGCAGTGAGCCAGTAGACATTAATATAGTAATCCTGCAGGGGGCAGCAGTGAGCCAGTAGACATTAATACAGTAATCCTGCATGGGGCAGCAGTGAGCTAGTAGACATTAATACAGTTATCCTGCAGGGGGCAGTAGTGAGCCAGTAGTAACTTAATGAATACAGTAAGTGCTGTAGATGTGGGTGGGGGGTCTCCATACTTGAGAAACTTGTTGTTGCATGTGATGAGCTCTCTCCAGTTGACAAAGATCATCGCCATCTCCTGCTCCGCTAGACGACCTGACTCAGTCATGGGCTTGTGGAAGACCTACAAAACCCAAACAAACGGTTAATTCAGCATGAAATATATCCAGTTAGTTTGCAGCCTTGTGTACAGTGCAATGCACTGATGCCTAATGTAATGCCTACCCAAACATACACATGCACAATACACATACACACACATGCACAATAAACACACACACATAGCTTGCTTAACACCCTCAACCCACACACACACACACACACACACACACACACACACACACACACACACACACACACACACCTCCAGAACCAGCTGCAGATCCTCCACATATTTCTGCTCAGTCTCGATGAGCTCATGAATGTAGCCCTGCCTCTTCCTCTCCTGGGGGCTCAGGGTGTCCAGGCTGTTTAGATCCGCACACCCTACACACACACACACACACACACACACACACACACGGCATAAGTCAGTGCATTCCAAATATTTATCCACACACACAGGGCAGGATCAGTTCATACATTAGTACAAAAGTAAACACACACACACACACACACACACAAAGTCACAACACAACCTTTGCAGAAACAGAGCCATGAAGTACCCTAACCTAAGGAGGAGACTGGAAAGAGAGAGAGACAGAAAGAGAGAGAGAGAGAGAGAGAGAGAGAGAGAGAGTTCTCTCAGTGGTCAAGCACAGTCACACGCTTCACAGGCTGGCACAGCTCACAGCAAAGGGCCCTGGGGCAACGGGGGCCGTGCGGATGTCCAGTCTTACCTAGCGAGGACGGCACCCCGTTCTGACAGTCCTGGAGTTCCTGTGTCTCATCCAGCTCATCCTCCTCATCCCACAGCCTCAGAAAGAGCAGTTTGCCCCCTGTGCGTACACTCATTCTGCCCCAGCGCTAATCTCCCCCAGCCTGGCTAGCTAGTCCCTCCTCTCCTCTCCTCTCCTCTCGCCTCCGCTAGCTCTGTGAGCGGATCTACGCTAGGGAAATCTGTTATTACCTCAAATACAAGGCTATGGTGACTGCGCTGGGAGACCACGAGCTGGGGACGTAAACACACTCTTAAATCCAACCCTTCACAGCTGATTCACCAAGGTGTCTGTAGGCACGGCTACTGTTAAAGAATGCCTGCTGCTGTTAATGTAAAATGCTGCCCATGACTGCTACACTGCATGTCTTCCTGATCTCATGTCTAGAAAACGTGTGGATTTGAAGGTGAAATAGAGTACAATGAACATGTTTTTTTTTTTTTTTTTCAAAGTGCTTTTAATGTCTACTTGGGTTGATACTTGGGTCACAATTTAAAATCAGGTGATATAGGATTCAAAAATACTTTACTTTTTAGTGTTTTCTTTATCTTACAACACCACACATCCAGACAATTGCAAAGTTTTCCCAAAAACTTTGAAAAAAAAGTGAATTTGTTCACAAAATTGTATATACACAGCATGAGCATTGAGTATACAAACGAAGGCATTGGGTTAAAGAGCAGCATCTTAGGGTACATTCTAAGGTCACTTCAGTGAGAGGTCCAGAAATATACATCAGAATTGCACACGCCACCACAAGTGCTTTTACGCAACCAGGTCAAGAAAATAAATGGTTTAAATGAGCTGTACTTCCATTACAAGGTTCCGATTGAAAAACAAAAATTCATGTTAAAATATTTTGGTAACAACTGACACTGAAAAAATTAATTATTGTTTTCTTTTTCAGAGTCCGACAAATTTTAGGGTCACAGAAGTTTTATGTTTGAACCTGATTAAAATGACTGGATTGTTTTACAGTCAAGCATGCTTAGCAAGTCAAAATGATTATTCTTTTGGTTATTATGATTTTGTGTTTGTCCCAAAACGTGTTAATCCTTTGCAAAAACCAAAAGCGAATCTCATCCTCTTCGACCACATCACAGAGGCAGCGTCACCTTCATGCAAATTAAGCTGTAAGTGCTAGACCCCCACTTGATCAAACACCCCACTGCAAACCTGACTGCAGCATGCTGCGATCGCTACACACACTCGACTGCACCTGTAGCTCTATTCTCTCTTGACTGAGAACGTTCTGGTCTGAAAGCCATCTCTAAAGAGCCAGTAGACATGAGGACTCTGGCTATGTTGTGAAAAAAATGGATTAAAAGAATAAATGAATGAATGAATCCCATCCCAAATAAATGAATGAATGAATCCCATCCCAAATGAATGATTGAATGAATGAATGAATCCCATCCCAAATAAATGAATGAATCCCATCCCAAATGAATGATTGAATGAATGAATGAATGGATGAGTAAATCCCATCCCAAATGAATGAATGAATCCCATCCTAAATAAATGAATGAATGAATCCCATCCCAAATGAATTAATGAATAAATAAATGAATCCCATCCTAAATGAATGATTGAATGAATAAATCCCAAATGAAAAGTGACTCTGGCGGGACCCTGGAGTTAGGTTAGGTGTTGAGACCCAGAGAGCCCTTCCAGAGTCAGCTGTTACCATTGTGAAGACGATTAATGTCTTGTTGCTAAGATACAAACAGAGATGGTCACCCACCATCATCCATATTATAAACCTCAATGAAATGAAAAATAAAGTGAATTATTGTTCTTTTTTTTTAAATCAAGTGGATTATTATTCAAATACTTCAACACCTTAAAGCCTATCCCAAATAAGAATATGTCAGAACTGAATCCATGTTGGATCCCTTGTAAAGTGTTGAAGTCAGGAGCAACTCCACTGCACACACAGCTAGTGGGAAAGGCATTGTGAAACCTTTAAGGCAAGCGTTAGTGGAGGCGTACGCCCTGAGCAAAATGCCTTTGATGGCGTTGGAGGGGCGATGGTGGCCCTTCTGCCCAAAGAACAGGGAGGGAGATCGGAACAGGAAAGGCTCTGAGAGCGACAGGAGGAGGAA
>NC_137911.1:29736130-29738630 GCF_963457725.1 Sprattus sprattus | reverse complement strand
TCCTCTAAAGGTTACCACTGAGGACTGATTTACCGAGCCAAAATTAATAAGAAACCAACACCTTAACCCTAGAACCCTGCCTGGTACCATCCCAATAGAAAAATAAGAGAGAGAAGTAAGGTATGTTTGGGGAAAGAGTGAAGACTGAAGAAACAAACAGGAAACATAACTAGACGTGTCCTTATAACGGCCATAGAGAGGAGGTCATATACAGTACCAGTCAAAAGTTTGGACACACCGTACATTTTTGGGAGAAGTGTTTTCTTTACTTTTATTATTTTCTACATTGTAGATTAATACTGAAGACATTTAAACTACGAAAGAACACATATATAATGATGAACTAAACAAAAAAAGTGTTATATACCATGTAGAAAATAACAAAAGTAAAGAAAACAACTTCTTAAATAATGAGAAGGTGTGTCCAAACTTTTGACTGGTACTGTAGCTGCATAGTGCTCTCCCACAGCAGCAGCAGAGCAGAGGAAACAGGTGAGTTGGCAGTGAACCAGAAACACACTCCACCTGAAGGACACGTCAGATTAGTCTGCGGTACGCTCACGGCACAACAAGTGGATTAGCAGAGCTCAGAGCGGCCAGATTGGGGAGATTCGAGTGAGCTCTGTAAACAATCGCAATGTGTGTGTGTGTGTGTGTGTGTGTGGTGTGTGGTGTGTGGTGTGTGGTGTGTGGTGTGTGGTGTGTGGTGTGTGGTGTGTGTGTGGTGTGTGGTGTGTGTGTGTGTGGTGTGTGTGTGTGTGTCTGAGCTCTTTGGAATGAGGAACAGAACATCTCCGCTCTCTGGGGCAGAAGGGAGAGAGCTGTAAACCACAGGACACACACCTGACACACACACACACACACACACACACACACACCTGCCCTTGGGTTCATGTAACAAGGTCACTGGAGTGTAATCATTGGAAACCGCTGGACAGATGCCAAAGTGATTTGAAGTGCGGTATAGAATTGAGCTAGTGTTTATGTGATCGGGTGTCAGCAAACACAGCTTTAGTGTTGATTAGAACGCAGTGTTTACGGTAGAACATGACAGCAAACACAGTTTTAGTGTTGATTAAAACTCCGTGTTTACGGTGGAACATGACAGCAAACACAGTTTTAGTGTTGATTACAACGCAGTGTTTACGGAGAATGCAGTGTTTACGGAGAATGCAGTGTTTACGGAGAATGCAGTGTTTACCTTGCTGTTGAGAACCGTCTGAGGCGTCAGCTCCGTCACCACCACTGTTGACAAAACAGGAAAGAAATTACCCAGAGTTCCAATCCACGAGGCTTCCCAGATCTGAGGGTCGTGTGTCGTGACAGCAGTGACACGGCCTTCTTGATGACTAAATATTGAACTTATTGCCCGGACACTCTCAGGGATTTAAATCAATAGATTTAACTACGTCCAGACGTCGGACACGTGACTGCATACCCGCAGAGCCCTCTAGGACAGAGTCTTATCTCTCAATGCCACATTTACAGTATACACACGCAAGCGCGCACACACACACACACACACACACACACACACACACACACACACACACACACACACACACACACACACACACGCACATGCACATGCACACGCACACACACACACATCTACATACATCCAACTGTCCTACATACATCCTGACTGTTCTGACAAGATCTTTTCAGGAGAGGTTTGGGTACACATACTACATGTTAACTGCACTTTATATGCGTGTGTGTGTGTCGAAAATTATATTTTAAGTACATTTTAAAATGTCCTGATGTGAAATAGGAGAGAGAGAAAAAGTGTGCATACTCTGGAGTTTGTGAGTGTGTGAGTGTGTGAGTGTGACCCTACTCTTGAGTGTGTGAGTGTGTGAGTGTGTGAGTGTGTGCCTACTCTGGAGTGTGTGAGTGTGTGAGTGTGTGAGTGTGTGAGTGTGACCCTACTCTTGAGTGTGTGAGTGTGTGAGTGTGTGCCTACTCTGGAGTGTGTGAGTGTGTGAGTGTGTGAGTGTGTGAGTGTGTGAGTGTGACCCTACTCTTGAGTGTGTGAGTGTGTGCCTACTCTGGAGTGTGTGAGTGTGTGAGTGTGTGAGAGTGTGAGTGTGTGAGTGGTTGCCTACTCTGGAGTGTGTGAGTGTGTGAGTGTGTGTGTGTGTGTGTGGTTGCCTACTCTGGAGTGTGTGAGTGTGTGAGTGTGTGTGTGTGTGAGTGTGTGAGTGTGTGAGTGTGTGAGTGTGTGAGTGTGTGAGTGTGTGAGTGTGTGAGTGTGTGAGTGTGTGAGTGTGTGAGTGTGTGAGTGTGTGAGTGTGTGAGTGTGTGAGTGGTTGCCTACTCTGGAGAGTGTGAGTGTGTGAGTGTGTGTGTGTGTGTGTGTGGCCCTACTCTGGAGTGTGTGAGTCTGTGAGTCTGTGAGTGTGTGAGTGTGTGAGTGTGTGAGTGTGTGAGTGTATGAGTGTGAGCCTACTCTGCATGGGCGTCGGCTGCGCTCAGCACGGTGACGTAGGATTTGGGG
>NC_137911.1:29728630-29731130 GCF_963457725.1 Sprattus sprattus | reverse complement strand
TCTCCAGCTTCTCAGCCTTGTGCTTCTTCAGCTCGCGGAGTTTGTCCTCTTTGGTGCCGCGCAGTTTGTCCAGCGTGGCTTGCTGTTTCCTCTGACTGTCCCTTAGTTCCTGCAGAACGCCACACACACACACATACACACACTCAGTCCTCCTGCGTCTACACAACTAGTACACAGCTGCTAGGTAACCACTACGCAACCAAAAATTGTAAACAGACTGCATTTATACTCATGGAGCACTCAAAGCGCTTTACTTTTGCCTGAGACATCTACCCATTCTCACACACACACACACACCACACACCACACACCACACACACACACAGACATCTACCCATTCACACACCGATGGCAGAGGCTACTATCTAAGGTGCCAACCTGTGCATCGGGAGTGGTTGGGGTTCAGTGTCTTGCTCAAGGACGCTTCGACACTTGGTCAGGAGGAGTCGAGATCGAACTACCAACCTTCCGATTGCTAAACAAATCTTCTACCCCCTGAACCACTATCCTGTGTGGCCTGTGAGTTCTTCACCAGGCAACAGTATGGCATGTTAGAATCTTTTCGTTTTTATACTTAGACTTAAACTTATCTTTTGTCATGTGTTATATACAAATACACTGTCATTGATGAAGGCTGATCTGAAGCCAGCACAAATGATTTTAGGATGAGTTTGATCAGGAAGGGAAAGGGGAAAAAAACGTCCAAATAGCCATCTATCTCACAACAGATGATATAGCCATCTATCTCACAACAGATGATATAGCCATCTATCTCACAACAGATGATATAGCCATCTATCTCACAACAGATGATATAGCCATCTATCTCACAACAGATGATATAGCCATCTATCTCACAACAGATGATATAGCCATCTATCTCACAACAGATGATATAGCCATCTATCTCACAACAGATGATATAGCCATCTATCTCACAACAGATGATATAGCCATCTATCTCACAACAGATGATATAGCCATCTATCTCACAACAGATGATATAGCCATCTATCTCACAACAGATGATATAGCCATCTATCTCACAACAGATGATATAGCCATCTATCTCACAACAGATGATATAGCCATCTATCTCACAACAGATGATATAGCCATCTATCTCACAACAGATGATATAGCCATCTATCTCACAACAGATGATATAGCCATCTATCTCACAACAGATGATATGTACAGTAAGATATGGGGAGAGGGATGCAAGCAAAGCATTTGAAAGAAAAAGACAAAAGACAGACAGACAGACAGACAGACAGACAGACAGACAGACAGACAGACAGACAGACAGACAGACAGACAGACAGACAGACAGACAGACAGACAGACAGACAGACAGACAGACAGAGGTAATGTGAAGGATCAGGGTCAGAGGTGAAGGGTCAGGGGTGAAGGGTAAGGGGTGAAAGGTCAGGGGTGAAAGGTCAGGGGCGACCACCTTGAGGAGGTAGAAGAGTTTGCCAAGGCAGCGGAGCAGAGCCAGCAGCCCCTGGAGCAGCGAGCCGTCCTGCGTGTCCCCACACTGCTCCCAACGCCAAGGAGAGACAGACAACACACAAGGAGAGACAGACAACACACAAGGAGAGACAGACAACACACAAGGAGAGACAGACAACACACAAGGAGAGACAGAAAAGACACAAGGAGAGACAGAAAAGACACAATAGGACACAAGAGCTACAGCAGGTTGCCAGGAAGAGACGGACAAGACACAAGAGGACACAAGAGGACACAAGAGGACACAAGAGGACACAAGAGGACATAGAGCTACTGCAGGACATGGAGCTAGACATACAGAGGCCATGGGAGGGGTGAGGGGTCAGGGGTCAAAGGTGAAGGGTTCTCTCCTTTGTTTGTCCCCGACTGTGGTGTGACCCTGCTTACCATGGTGTGTGTGTGTGTGTGTGTGTGTGTGTGTGTGTGTGTGTGGGACCCTGCTTACCATGATGTGTGTGTGTGTGTGTGTGTGTGTGTGTGTGTGTGGGACCCTGCTTACCATGATGTGTGTGTGTGTGTGTGTGTGTGTGTGTGTGTGTGTGTGTGTGTGTGTGTGTGTGACCCTGCTTACCATGATGTGTGTGTGTGTGTGTGTGTGTGTGTGTGTCTGTGTGTGTGCGCGTGTGTGGGACCCTGCTTACCATGGTGTGTGTGTGTGTGTGTGTGTGTGTGTGTGTGTGTGTGTGTGAGCCTGCTTACCATGATGTCTGTCTTATATTGTTCCATGTCTGCTAGCCTGGCAGCGGTCTCTTTCTCCAGGGCATCCAGTTGGTCTTTCAGCTTTCGACAGGCGAGGTCTTTCTCTGTTACGCTGCTCTGTAGGGTCGTCATGGTTGCAGCTGGACAAAGGCGCACGTTCAGACCCGTTAGATGAGCGAATACCACAGGCACACACACACACACACACACACACACACACACACACACACACACACACACACACACACACACACACACACACACACACACACACACACACACACAC
>NC_137911.1:29688630-29723630 GCF_963457725.1 Sprattus sprattus | reverse complement strand
ACACACACACAGACACAAGCACACACACACACACACACACACACACAAATGTATTCATGCACACAGAGACACACACAGACACAAGCACACATACATGCACACAGATGTATGCAGACAGAGTCTCCTCTCTCTTTCGCTCTAACACACACACACACACACACACACACACACACACACACACACACACACACACACACACACACACACAGATGTATGCACCCAAATGTATTCAGACAGACGCTCTTTTCTCTCACGTGTGTGTGTGTGTGTGTGTGCGTGTATGTGTGTGTGCATGATTTGCATGGCACCAAGGACTCACCAGATGCTGGCCAGCTGGTTCTGAGAGAGCATGGTTGCAGACAGGACATTCCTCACCTGCTGGCCTGCACACAGAGAGAGAGAGAGAGAGAGAGAGAGAGAGAGGGAATGAGAGAGAGAGAGAGAGAGGGGGAGAGAGAGAGAGAGAGAGGGAATGAGAGAGAGAGAGAGGGAGAGAGAGGGAATGAGAGAGAGAGAGAGAGAGGGGGAAAGAGAGGGCGACAGAGAGAGAGGGGGAAAGAGAGAGAGAGAGAGAGAGAGGGAGACATAGAGAGAGGGGGAAAGAGAGAGAGAGAGAGAGGGACAGAGAGAGAGAGAGGGAGACATAGACGGAGAGAGAGACAGAGAAAGTCACCTCATGTATTAATGCAGGACACTGACATGTGTTTCACTGGGACGTGTTTGTGTGCTCCAACTATGACGCCTAAAATCCGTGCAGTTCCGTAAGGAATGATGTTGATTGGCTGCTTCCATGGCGGTGTGGAGAGTTGATGTGTGTACCGCCTAAACTGGTCTAACAAGTCATGCCATGCTTTCATGTGCCGGGAGTGAACCTCCATCTGTTAACAGAGACGAGCCGGGTAACATTGCAACTGAAAACTGAACTCTGCCAAAATGACGAGATCATAAACACCCCAGCAAAAGGCCAAAGCTTGAGGAATATGGACTCGGCCTGCCAGCTGCCAGAGGAGCGAGAAGTTCTGCCAGCATTAACACACTCCCACAAACTCCCAAAAACTCCCACATTGCCAGTATTCCTATGGAAGGCAGGGCCATTGTCTTCGGAGCAGAAGCCAGCCCATGGCCAGAAGCCATTAGTCACCCTGACAGAGCCCACTTCCGCAGCGAGCACAGCACAATCACAACTAAGAACACAGCAACCAGACCAGTCGCACACACACACACACACACACACACACACACACACACACGCACAATCACAACTAAGAACACAGCAACCAGACCACACACACACACACACACACACACACACACACACACACACACACACACACGCACAATCACAACTAAGAACACAGCAACCAGACCACACACACACACACACACACACACGCACAATCACAACTAAGAAAACAGCAACCAGACCACACATACACACACACACACACACACACACACACGCACAATCACAACTAAGAACACAGCAACCAGACCAGTCACACACACACACACACACACAGCACAATCACAACTAAGAACACAGCAACCAGACCATTCTCACACACACACACACACACACACACACACACACACACACACGCACAATCACAACTAAGAACACAGCAACCAGACCAGTCACCGACAGGAGGGTGCTAGCCATCTTTTACCCAGGATTCTCGGGGAAACAAGTCTACGCCTGACTGAGACTCACCCCCACCCGGCATTCATAGCGACACGGGACACTTGTGCTCTGAGACTCACCCGTGAGGTGCCCCGTCATCTGCTTGTCCAGGCTGTTGAACTGCTGCCGGTACTTGAGCCTAGAGGCGTGCGAGACAGCCCAGTCTGAAGGGCCCATCTTCGGGGAGATGCTCGCCAGGGACGTGGTGGAGGACGAGTTGGAGCTGGAAACCAGTGGAATCAATTCAGGTCACTGTCACTGTCACTGTCACTTACTTACCCAGTGGGATTCACAGTCACAACACACATAGCGGACACTAAGGCCTAAACTTATTTATTTTTTTAGTCGTTTATTTAAAAAGGGACAGTGTACATTGATAAACATTTCCCAGAAAATGTAAATGCACTGGAATTAGCTAGGTTAGCTAGTTTTCATCCGTTGTCCCTTGGCATGGCATGACAATTAAGGCTTTGGTCTAGAGCAGTGGTCAGCACCCTCTCACTAACTACACCAGATATCTGGCCAGGTCATGGATGAATGGAGACCACAGAGCTCGCTCGCGCAGGGGCCTTTAACTCAACTGATTATGGGGTTTGCGCTGGCCAAAGGGCTGAGCCCCGACCCTGGGAGTGAAGCGACTAAACTACAGCCTGCTTTCCCCGACCCTCAAGACTCAGCCTATGGAAGAGGCTGCTCAATCACTTAAAGCGGCTGTAGGGAGTTTTCGGTCTAAAACTAGCACGCTAACTACCTAAAAGGCGAGCAAAAACCGTGCCAACAGCAAGAACAGCACATATGGCACTGATAGAAAGGTAACTGGTGTCTTCTGGTGATATAGTTGGCAATCTCCTGCTGTGAAAGCAGTTAAACCACAGCTAGCAGGAACAACAGGGGTGTTTATTTGTCCTTACCAACTCATTGAATTTAAAGACTAAACTAAAACTAGCTGCCAATAAAAACAATAAATAAAACAATGAACAATAAACATCTCAAAAAGTGCCGTATTGATGAAGAGAGTACATTTAATTAAAATGTATGTGCTACACCTCCACCCACAGGGCAGGGAGGCAGATGATGACGGCGGCAGGGGAGGGGCTTGGTGTGTGTGTGTGTGTGTGTGTGTGTGTGTGTCTGTGTGTGAGTGTGTGTGTGTGTGTGTGTGTGTGTTACCTGCTGGAGAGGTCGAGCAGGGATGACGTTCTATTCATGGGCGCGGTGGAGAAGCCCAAGGGGGAGGAGGAGAAGGAGCCAGAGAGACCTAGGCCTGAACACACACACACACACACACACACACACGTGTACGTGCCCACACACACACACACACACACACACACACAGACGCTTTTAGCTTAAAAAAAAAAAAAAAAAAAAAGAATGCATGCTTGGCTGTTGTGCAAGTTGCCTTGGGTGAATCATTGCACATCACATATTCAAGCTATTTTACTACACCAGTACTTCAGATTACTGTTCAGGCCACAACAGGAATACATACCACACAACCACACACACACACACACACACACACACACACACACACACACACACGCCTCATCTGTCAGCCAGCACAGCACACTCTAAGACAAATGGCGTGTGAAAAGCTCAACAGGTGTGGCGACTGCAACCTTTGACAGGACGGCTGCAGTGTGTAAACAGTCCCTGTGTTCGCTATCACAGCGGTGTTTGCACTGGCTTAGACGGACTCATACACACCCAAACCATACACACAAGAGTCCAGTACACACCCACATGCATTTCTACTTTAGCACTGACACGCTACGATTCATGTACACACACACACACATACATTAAGTTCTGAATAAGCACTGACACACTCTGATTCATGTACACACACACATACATTAAGTTCTGTTTTAGCACTGACACACACTTTCTGATTCATGTTTTGCAGGCAAGCAACAGGATTGAGAAAGTTATGCCCAGACTGCGAAAGTGTACTAATAATAATATGACGAAGATAGATCTCTCTATAAACGTGACGTTTTATGCTAATTAGCTCACAACTTGACATTCATGACAACTGAAAGAACACATCAGGAATGGAGCCAAACAATACATGCTCTCACATGACACACACACACACACACACAAACACACACACAAACACACACACACACAAACAATACATGCGCTCACAACAGCAGCACTCAATTAAAACAAACTGCTGCAGTGCTTACCCCCAGACACACACACAAACACACACACAAACACACACACACACACACACAATACATGCTCTCCCAACAGCAGCACTCAATTAAACCAGACTGCTGCAGTACTTACCCCCAGTGAGTGGGACTGGTGTACGCACCCCCACCCCCCCCCCCACACACACACACACACACACACACACACACACACACACACACACACACACACACACACGTGTACCCGCCCGCCCCAGACTGCTGCAGTACTTACCCCCAGTGAGTGGGACTGGTGTACGCACCCCCCACACACACACACACACACACACACACACACACACACACACACACACACACACACTGCTGCAGTGCTTACCCCCAGTGAGTGGGACTGGTGTACGCACCCCCCCCACACACACACACACACACACACACACACACACACACACACACACACACACACACACACACACACACACACACACACACACACACACACACACACACACACACAGCTGCAGTGCTTACCCCCAGTGAGTGGGACTGGCGTGGGATGCAGGAGACCCACGGAGCCGTTGGGCAGGGCTGGGGTGCCCATGGTGGGCATGAGGGGCATGCCCATCCCCATCCCAGTGGGCATCATGGGCGTGATGCCAGCCATGGGCCCCATGGAGCTCATCGGTGCGCCCATGCCCATCCCCATGGGTGTCATGAGGGGCATCATAGTGGACCCCTGCATGGAGCCCATTCCTGCAACGAGAAGAGGTCACGCGTGTCAGCGAGGTCACGCACATGTCACAGCAGAGAGGAGGGTCTTACCCACGCGTGTTGGGTTTGAGGAGGGGACAGAGAGGAGGGTCTTACCCATGCGTGTGGCGTTTGGGGGGGGGGGGGGGGGGGGGGGGGGGGCAGAGAGTAGGGTCTTACCCATGTGTGTGGAGGTTTTTGGGGGGGGGACAGAGAGTAGGGTCTTACCCATGTGTGTGGGGTTTGGGGGGGGGGGGGGGCAAGGAGTAGGGTCTTACCCATGCGTGTGGAGTTTTGGTGTGGGGGGCACAGAAAGGAGGGTCTTACCCATGCGTGTGTGGTTTGGGGGGGGGGGGGGGGCAGAGAGGAGGGTCTTACCCATGCGTGTGGGGTTGGTAGAGGGCACGGGTACAGGCGGCTGTTTCATGATGATGGGCAGGGCGCCAGGCAGGTTCTGCCCCTGAAGCTTCAGCTTAATCAGCTTCATGGCGATGGAGAACTCCAGCCGGTCCATTTTCCCATCCTTATTCATGTCAGCCAGAGCCCTGTAGCGCACAGGAGAATCAGAATCAGATTTTATTAGCCAAGTTAGTTTGCACAAACAAGGAATTTGTCTTGGTGCAGTGGCTCTCACTGTGCTTACACATATTACTTAAAAATATACAACACAACACAAAACAATAAAACAGTGCAAAACAATACAACAGTGCAAAACAATATAACAGTGCAATGGTTCAAGAAGAACAGGCCCGCAGACGTCAGACACACAATCAATCATACATGCATTGTGTTAAATAACACGCTGCATCAAACATGATGACAACAGTGTTATACAGTAAATATGTGTCGTTAAAAACATAATACAAGAGAACAGAGGGTTTGTTGCCAGGTTTAAACAAACAATGGAACATGGAATGGGGAAACTCCTGACACTAGCATATGGGCGATGTTGTTAACCTCATGGTTGAGGTCTAGGATGTACTGTCGGTCACGATAGCAGGCTAACTGGAAGGTTAGAGGCTTGGAAAACACACATAGAAGCTATACTTCTGGCCATCTACACAGACGACCAGCCTATACACACATAGAAGCTATACTTCTGGTCGTCTACACACACACATAGAAGCTATACTTCTGACCGTCTACACGTCACACACATAGAAGCTATACTTCTGGTCGTCTACACACACACATAGAAGCTATACTCCTGACCGTCTACACAGACGACCAGCCTATACACACACAGAAGCTATACTTCTGGTCGTCTACACACACACATAGAAGCTATACTTCTGACCGTCTACACAGACGACCAGCCTGGACACACACATAGAAGCTATACTTCTGGCCGGCGTCTACACACACACATAGAAGCTATACTTCTGGACGTCTACACAGACGACCAGCCTATACACACATAGAAGCTATACTTCTGGCCGGCGTCTACACACACACATAGAAGCTATACTTCTACACAGACGACCAGTCTGGACACACACATAGAAGCTATACTTCTGGTCGTCTACACACACACACATAGAAGCTATACTTCTGGTCGTCTACACACACACACATAGAAGCTATACTTCTGGTCGTCTACACACACACACATAGAAGCTATACTTCTGGCCGTCTACACACACACACATAGAAGCTATACTTCTGGCCGTCTACACACACACACATAGAAGCTATGCTTCTGGCCGTCTACACAGACGACCAGCCTGGACTACGCTGAGAGACGGAAAAGTAAAGGATGTGAAACAGCCTCAAACTGGTTTCATGGAGAACCATTCTTCCATGAATTCCTGATAAAAAAAAAAAGATTATTCAAAAATTCAAAGCAGTTAATCTGACAACACAAAAGGGTCCACAAGGAAATCCCTCCCTCAAAAGTCTCTGGGGATAAACTTTAAGATTTTATTCTGAAGGGAAAATGTCAGAACCAGAAATCCTTCTAAAAGGAACTAAATAGAAACAATGGACAGGGGTCATTAGTGGAAGCAAATGCTGTCAAAGATAAACAAACTGACCATTGGAAAAAGTCAAGACAAGGGATCACACATCTTAGGACTGTGATAAATGTTTGAACAAAAACAAGAAAGACAATAAAATAGTCCAGAATAATATAATAATCATTGCAATAAAAATAAGGACTGTGGAACGCATTTATTTGTGAAAAACCTCCTATCTCCACCCCCCCACCACCCCTCCCCTCTCCCCTCTCCCCTGTCCCCTCCCCTCTCCCCTGTCCCCTCCCCTCTCCCCTGTCCCCTCCCCTCTCCCCTGTCCCCTCCCCTCTCCCCTCCCCTCCCCTCTCCCCACCCCTCCCCTCTCCCCTCCCCTCCCCTCTGTGCTGCCCGAGTGAAAGAGTCGAGGCCTTACCAGATGTCGGCCAGCACCGCGGAGGGCAGTCCAGACTGGAGGAAGAACTTCCGGGCCTGGTCCCCTGTGGAGAGAACACAGCAGCCTGTGAGTTACGGACTACTTCCTGCCGCTCCGGAACCCGAGCGCTGAGGTGCGGAGCAGCATCCTGTGAGTTAGGGACTACTTCCTGCCGCTCCGGAACCCGAGGGCTGAGGTGCGGAGCTGAAGCCAGTGAGGCCTCATATACGCCTCATATACACACCTATGCCTACGGACTAATAAACAGAGGAAACCCCACCGAGAGCAAAACGGACCGCAAAGACCCAAATGACACCGACTCGTACTGATAAAGTAGGGATTTAATTCATCCCTTTACACTGACAGAACAGAATTAGCCTACAGGCTCTTACAGATATGGAAATGTGAATTTAACTAAGGATGGCCCATAAACATATACAACACATCTGCATTAAGTTCACACCAACACTTTTAAATCTTAAACTTTCTCTCATACAGTACAGTTACAAGTAATATTGTCAGTGAAATCGGCTCAGAAACACATAGTTGGCTTTCTAAAGTAATGGCCACAGTAATATGACTGAAGTAACCACAGTGGGTGAGGTGATGGCCACAGAAATATGTCTGGAGTAAAAGTCAGTGTGTGAGGTGATGTTACGTCCTACTCCGAGCCACCAGGGGGCGTAACAGCCACAGTAATATGACTGGAGTAATATCATGGGGGGGGGGGGGTGAAGGGGTACCTGAGATGTAGCCCAGGGAGGGGTAGAGGGTGTCGAACTGCTTGTCATGTTTCTCCCTCTCCTCTGGAGCGATGGCCCAAATACCTCGACCACCTGCACACAGACAGAGAAGAGAGGGGGAGAGAGAGAGAGGGGGAGAGGGAGAGAGAGAAGAGAGGGGGAGAGGGGGAGAGAGAGAGAGGGAGAGAGGGAGAGAGAGAGAGAGGGGGAGAGGGAGAGGGGGAGAGGGAGAAAGAGAGAGAGGGACAGGGAGAAAGAGAGAGAGTGAGAGAGAGGGAGAGAGAGAGAGAGAGGCAGGGGGAGAAGAGAGAGAGAGAGAGAGAGAGAGAAAGAGAGAGAGAGAGAGGGAGAGAGGGAGATTAAGTGTGTATTCATATAAAAAGTGCAATACCAGTACTCCACAAACTATTAAATGCAGAGAAATATCGAAATTCAAAGGAATACCCTAGAGGATGAATTTGATGTAGATTTGAAAAAGCGGCTCCTAGTCTGTAAATCACTGAATGGTTTGGACCCAGAGTACATCTCTGATATGTTTAAATTATATATACCAAGAAGGGTCCTCTCAGGTCCATGGACTCAGGTCGGCTAGTAGAGCCCAGAGTAGGGCTCTTAGGTTCATGCACTCGGGTCGGCTAATAGAGCCCCGAGTAGGGCTCTTAGATCCATGGACACAGGTCAGCGGGTAGAGCCCAGAGTAGGGCTCTTAGATCCATGGACTCAGGTCAGCGGGTAGAGCCCAGAGTAGGGCTCTTAGATCCATGGACTCAGGTCAGCGGGTAGAGCCCAGAGTAGGGCTCTTAGATCCATGGACTCAGGTCAGTGGGTAGAACCCAGAGTCCAAACCAAACATGCTGAATTAGCATTTAGTTGTTATGCTGCATGCAACTGGGACAAACTGCCAGAGGGCCTTAGATGTGCCCCAAATGTAGCAATTCTTTAATCTAGTTTAATTCGTTTTTTATCTTTGTTGATTATTGAGATATTGCATTCTATTCTTTACTTTTAATCTAATTATATTATTTACCTTTTAATTAGCTATATATTTGTTCTTGTAATTGCTACGTTATGCACTCTTAAACACTTTGTGTTTATTTTTGATTTGGCTTTTATTCATGTAAAGCACATTGAGTTGCCAGAGTGAATGAAGGATGCTCCATAACTAAACTTGTCCATCATGCAGACTTGCCAGATGATCAGATAGCCTGACGTCTGAATATGAAAATACCTTTACAAAGAATTACGATTCAGGAAAGACACGTCACAATAAATGCCATCCCAACATTGAATTGCCAGAGTGCATGAAGTATGCTACATAATTAAACTTAAACGTCACAATAAATGCCATCCCAACATGGAGCCGCCTAAGTCTAGTAAAGCCTGTATATCTTCAATCGGGCTTGTCCTCCATATCCTCAATTTGCATTTTCAAACCAAAACCAAAATAGATCCCATATCCTATCCAGAAACCCGACAGCACAGCACAGCTCGATACATTCTACTGCAGAACTGCAGATAATTGTAGCCTTGATGTGTGGAGACCAGAGGCTTTAAATCTTCTACAGCATACAATAGATACGATTCTGTTGGGAATGTTTGTGAGAGTGACATAATGTGGTCTTCTCACTCTAGACTGACAGTCTGGGATAGTAAAGTTTTTTATTCACTGCCAGTACAGTACAGAGGCTTGGATTGCGGAAACTCTTGGCTGAAAAGATAGCCTATTTGACAACCAAGAGAGAAAACCTATTCACTGGCTATCTCAACACTTCATGCAAAGGCTAGATGTCCACGTATGGCACACTAAAAGCCAAGGTGTCATTCAACCATGCCAGCAGTACTTCACAGTTTTATCTTCACCCCCCATTGATTGTCTAAAGGCTGATTTATGCTCGGTTACGTAAGCGTAAGCGCAAGCGCAAGCGCAAGAGGCCGCGCAAGCCCCTTGCGTGCCCCTTGCGAGACTTTTCACGTCTTGCGTGCGTCGGCCCCTTTTTCTAGACTTGCGCCATTTTACGCAAGCCTATTGTTCTGGGTGTGAATTGCTTGGCAACACCTCCAACGCAACGCGTAAACACCTAGCAATTCATGCTCCCTTTAGAAGCATGCAAGGGCCTTTAGATTCACTGTGTTACGCTTTAGCTTTAGCTAGGGTCAGGGGTCAAAGGTCATAGAGATCCTCTTTGTAACTTAGTGATCTCTGGATAAGGCACATGGCTTCCATGAAGCAAAAGGTTGGAGAGAGCACTGAACAGCTTCGTCGTCAAAGATATAGATTATAAGACAACATGCTTTCACTATATTTACATTATTTAGAAAACATGCTGTCACTATATTTACATGTTAATATCCAATTCATGCCTTTAACAGCTTCATCGTGAAAGACATACATTATTTAGACAACATGCTTTCACTATGTTTACATTTTAATATCCGATTCATGCCTTCAACAGCTTCATCGTCAAAGACATACATTATTTAGACAACATGCTGTCGCTAAATGTACATTATTTAGACAACATGATGTCACTATATTTACATGTAAATCATGCCACCACTCCAAGGACATAAGACACTTTTCCAATCAATTCCGTGTCTTTGCAGAACAGCAGCAAAAAATGCACCCACACCCACAGGCCACATCCTACCACTAAGCACAGAGCCACACATTTATGTCCGTAAACATTTATGCAACTCACTCACGCCAGCCTAGATAACACACAATACGCTTCAACTTTGTCACAGTTTCATTCAGCAAGCTCTCTCTTTGCTGTTAGCATTCATTATTCAAATGTAGACGATGCTACCTAGACAGATTGTTGATGGTAAATAATCAAACACACATAGTGGACTTTATCTATTATACGCTGTTTCCTCCATCTGATAAAGCCACCGCTGTACACAACAAAAAAAAAAATCAATACTTTCCCATTTCACTTTACTGCACAAATCAATCAGATTCCTCTACTTTCCCTAGCCCAGCAGTCAGAGGTGCAGACCCATCTGTTTACAGGACACACATACACACACACACACACACACACACACACACAGCTTAGGTACCATAGTGTAGGTCAGAATCGGACTCAGCAGAAATAAATGCGTAAGTCACTGCGGGGCTAAGAGAGATCAGAGAGTACACAACATAACCAGGGCATGTTTACATTACACACACACACACACACACACACACACACACACACACACACACACACACACACACACACACACACACACACACACACACACACACACACACACACACACACACACACAAACACACACAAACACACACACACACACACACACACACACACACACACACACACACACACACACACACACACACACACACACACCTTACCTCCGAACTCTTCAAACAACTTCAAACACAAACACACACACAGGCACACACACACACACCTTACCTCCGAACTCTTCAAACAACTTCAAACACAAACACACACACAGGCACACACACAGCACACAATGAGTATAAAAACAAAAGCAAAACGAGAAGCTGAGAGTTCGGAGCTAGGTAATGTGTACGTAAAACTCACAAACTCATTTCACAGACACGTGCACACACACACGCACGCACACACACACACACACACGTCCTGGACACACACACACACAAACACATAGTGAAGCTGTGTTCTTACCGTTCATGACTGCAGGTCATATAGAATCGGGGGGCGGGGATAGAGGATGATCTCTCCCAATCCTCTCCTCAGCAGGCTAGCTGACTGTCATCTGCTTTACACACACACACACACACACACACACACACACACACACACACACACACACACACACACACACACACACACACACACACACACACACACACACACACACACACACACACACACACACACACACACACACACACACACACACACACACAGGAGAAACATTGCCTCATCAATAATACAAGAGGAGCAGTGTGGGGATCTGCTCAAGACTGAGCAAAGAGGGGGAGGAGCTGAGAAGACACACACGAGTGAGAGAGAGGAGAGAGAGAGAGAGGAGAGAGAAAGAGAGAGTGAGGGATGAGGAGAGAGAGAGAGAGGAGAGAGAAAGAGAGAGTGAGGGATGAGGAGAGAGAGAGAGAGGAGAGAGAAAGAGAGAGTGAGGGATGAGGAGAGAGAGAGAGAGGAGAGAGAAAGAGAGAGTGAGGGATGAGGAGAGAGAAAGGGACAGAAAGAGAGAGAAAGAGTGAGGGATGGAGGGAGAGTGAGGGACAGAAAGAGAGAGAAAGAGTGAGGGATGGAGGGAGAGAGAGCGACAGACAGAGAGAGAAAGAGTGAGGGATGGAGGGAGAGTGAGGGACAGAAAGAGAGAGAAAGAGTGAGGGATGGAGGGAGAGAGAGGGACAGAAAGAGAGAGAAAGAGTGAGGTAAAGAGAGAGTTTGATAAAGAAAGAGAGAGTGATAGGTAAAGAGAGAGAGAGATGAGGAGAGAGACAGAGAAATACAGAGAGATAGGTAAAGAGAGAGGTTGATAAAGAAAGAGAGAGTGATAAAGAGTGGTAAAGAGAGAGAGAGAGAGAGAGAGAGAGAGAGAGACACTGAAAGAGAGAGCGAGAGAAACACTGAAAGAGAGAGAGAGAGAGAGAGAGAGAGACACTGAAAGAGAGAGAGAGAGACACTGAAAGAGATAGTGAGAGGTAAAGAGAGAGAGAGAGAGATACTGAAAGAGAGAGAGGGAGAGACACTGAAAGAGAGAGAGGGAGAGACACTGAAAGAGAGAGAGAGAGAGACACTGAAAGAGAGCAGAGCAAAGTCAAAAGGAAGGTGAAACCTCTACTGTGATATCCATCCCGCACAGGAAACACCAGCACTTAGACACGGCTGAGTCTCTACCCACTTTACCCACTCTACCCACCAGCATAAGTGAAAGGCATCACTTACACAGAGGTACGGAGGCAGTGTATCACTCTTTATTACTTCATCACTTTATCATTCAATCACCTAACATTTTATTCTGTAAATTTTTTTAATATATTTTATATTTAGATTTTCCTATGATTAATGACTTAATATGTGTATAATAACTTAATTTGTGTATTGTTTATTGTGTATGTTTATTCTTTGCACCAACGTCCCACAAAAAATTCCTGGCAGGTGAAAACCTACTGGGCAGTAAAAACCTTTCTGATTCTGATTCTGATTCTGATCTTGTGAATGAAATTCCGTGTATGAGCCCACATGAGGAACTTTTCAAGCAGTCCCGCGACATTGAGGCAGTGTGTTTCTGAGCCAGTGTGTTTCTGAGCCGGCAGTGAAGCAGTGTGTTTCTGAGCCGACAGGGAAGCAGTGTGTTTCTGAGCCAGTGTGTTTCTGAGCCGGCAGTGAAGCAGTGTGTTTCTGAGCCGACAGTGAAGCAGTGTGTTTCTGAGCCAGTGTGTTTCTGAGCCGACAGGGAAGCAGTGTGTTTCTGAGCCAGTGTGTTTCTGAGCCGACAGGGAAGCAGTGAGTTTCTGAGCCGACAGTGAAGCAGTGTGTTTCTGAGCCGACAGGGAAGCAGTGTGTTTCTGAGCCAGTGTGTTTCTGAGCCGACAGGGAAGCAGTGAGTTTCTGAGCCGACAGTGAAGCAGTGTGTTTCTGAGCCGGCAGTGAAGCAGTGTGTTTCTGAGCCGACAGTGAAGCAGTGAGTTTCTGAGCCGGCAGTGAAGCAGTGTGTTTCTGAGCCGACAGTGAAGCAGTGTGTTTCTGAGCCAGTGTGTTTCTGAGCCGACAGTGAAGCAGTGTGTTTCTGAGCCGGCAGTGAAGCAGTGTGTTTCTGATCCTGGGCCGGACCAGGGCCGCATCTGGGCCAGAGGGATGGACATTGTCCCCGTGACCTTGACACAGCTGACCCCCTGCGGTCTCAGCCTGCTCCGTCCCAGAAGTGTGCACTTAGAACGTGTAACAGAGGAGAGGAACAAAAGGTCATAGAGGTTCGTCATCTGGGGAGAGGATTATCTTACTGCTTCAAAACGGCAGGATTTGTCGCTAGCTCTGCCCTGAGAGGTGAAATATGCTGCTGTTTCTGCAGCTGGGGGAGGTAGATAGTGAAGTGACTCCTCAGAATTCCTGGAATCTGTGGGAGGAATTCTGGGATATTACACTCGTGACATCACAGCCATGAAACAGGAAGTAGTCAGGCAAAAAAAAGCACAACTATCCAACCCTGGCTTGATGCAAAGACAATAACAAGGTAGAGTTTAAAAAAAAAAAAAGAGGTGAAAGATCTGACGAAGATAACTGATAACGCATTCACAGCCATCTCGCCTACTTCCTGGTATAACTCTAACTTAACAACCATCTCTACTGAGCTTGCCATGCACACAATCACCTACTGCCAGCCATGTGCAATGTAACTGTCAGTACAGTATTTTCACTGTTAACTTCCACCTTCTCTTCACCTGTATGAGGTAAGCTATTTGCCTCCGAGTCAGGGGGTGTGTGGAGGATAGTTCCACAGGAGTCCCCCTCAGGCCTGATAGACACACGGCTCACCTGTGCCTATAACCAGCACAGACAGGAAACTGGAGTCGTTGTGCAGCGTTCAGCTGTTTCCTGCCACACCCAATGCCTGCTGCTCAGCACTACAGCTGTGTGAGCAGGAAACAGACAGAGAGAGAGACAGAGAGAGAGAGGAGAGAGAGACAGAGAGAGAGAGAGAGAGAGAGAGAGGGAGACAGAGAGGGAGACAGAGGGAGAGAGGGAGAGAGAGAGACAGAGAGAGAGAGAGAGAAAAATAGACAGAGAGAGAGACAGAGAGAGAGAGGAGAGAGAGACAGAGAGAGAGAGAGAGAGAGAGAGAGAGGGAGACAGAGAGGGAGACAGAGGGAGAGAGGGAGAGAGAGAGACAGAGAGATAGACAGAGAGACAGACAGAGACAGAGAGAGAGACAGATAAACAGAGAGACAGACACAGAGAGAGAGAGAGAGAGAGAGAGAGAGAGACTACGGAGTCTACGGAGAGTGACAGAACTCAGGTAGAAGACGGACGGATGTGACGCCCGCCCCCAACCAACATTTAGGTTCATCAGGGCTGGGGCTACGGCAAGCCATCTGGTCCAAAAAGCCATGCTGTGGCCCACCACTGAGCCTGCTTTACGACTAAGTGAACCACCATCATATGATCCGATCCATCATGTCAACAAGGACAGGGAACAGACCATCAATAGGACTGGACAAGGACCAAATCTAATTTGGAGGGTGTGTGTGTGTGCCGGTCAACAAAGCTGTACACACACACAGTGATTGGGCACTCTTCCAGAGGGAATGGTTCATTTGGGAGATGAGGTAAAGGTCACGGCACCAACCCTGCCTTGTTCACCCAGCTTAAAGATTTTTTTCACCAATACAGGTATATAGAGAGGCTGACAACTTTGTTGAGGTGTTGTTGCGTTTATGCTTTGGGCTGTTGCCTGATATTATAAATACAAAAGCTGCAGGTGAGGACAACAAAGCGTCACATAGCAATCCAAAAATCAGGTCAGGTCACTGATAAGATACTGATACTACGAAGGACTGGCACAATATTAACATGCAGTCCTACCCACTCCACCCTTAACCACACACGCCTTAGATCTGACTGGATGACGGGTATCACGGATAAACAAGAGTGGCCCCCCGTTTCCAGGAACTCTTTCTGGGGTGCCAAGCTGTGAGCCATCCTCCTCTTATAAAGGCAGCAATTTGCATGCGATTGGCATTCAGTCGGAGAAGGAGAAGGCTCATCTTCAGTGCTTCACAGAGGGAGGAGGACAGGGGGAGGTGCGGGGCAGCTCATCTGAAGCCTGCCTGGGCACCAAGGGTGGCATTCACTAGACTTGTCCAACTTCAGTGCTTCACTGGGGGAGGGGGGGGTGGGGGGGTGGAGGGTTGTACTCACAGAAGAGTCCAATCTGTCAAGACTAGACTATGACTTTATAACTAAATCAATAACTAAACCAATAACTAAATAAGCTTTTTTTACCATCTCAAAAACAGAGGCCTTTTGTCAAAACATGTTTTGGAAAAACTCATTCATGCCTTAACCTCCAGCAGGGTTCACTACTGCAATGGTCTTTTCATACGCCTTCCGGAAAAGACCATCAAACAGCTTCAACTTGTACAAAATGCAGCTGGTAGAGTCCTTACAAAATGAAGAAAAACTAACCATGTACTTAAACCCTTCCAATAACACACATAATTGACTTGAGAGCCCTGCAGCTCGTTATAAATCACTAAATGAGACAGGACCAAATTATCTCTCAGATATGTTTCAGCAGTACACACCTACTAGACCTCTCAGATCACCGAAGAGAAATCTGTGGGTAAATACCTGCTACCGTTAAATACCTGCGGTCAGAACCCAACAGCTTTGAGCTGCTCTGCTGCTCAGCTCTGGTCCTCTGGTACTATTTGTTAGCTGATCGAATGGACTTCACTTTTTTATTTCTTACACTTTTAGTTTATTATGTTAATTTACAATGAACCCCCGACCTCTCCACTGGAAGCCTCTGCCTTCTACCCAGAAGCCACCGCCTGTACACTTTAAAGCAACATTATGCAACACTTTGCCACTTTTTTCAGGCATGCTTTCATAGGCAACTAGTGTTGACATCATCTTTCAACTTAATTTAGATGACACATGGTCATGTAAAGGATGGATAAACACCCTATGACACATGGTCATGTAAAGGATGGATAAACACACCCGTCAATCCCATTGGCCGCCCAGGCTATGCACTATGTAGTTCCATTGACCGTAAGCTCTGTATTGCAGATCCATTTATGATTATTTTCCATCCATGTTTAAATAAAGCTGGTCAGTCTTTTAGAAGTGTCAGACTCTGTTTGGTGCCGTGCTGGTCTTCTCTGACCCTGAAGCTGTACAAACAATATAAAACAGCCAAAGACAACACGTGCAGCGCTTTATTGTTGTGAAATTACTGTAGGAAAATGTGGATAGTCAATTGTCTGACATAGCAGAAAGCTTAGTCATTTCTGGTGTGAGAGAGTGACGCAAGCCAGGCTGGAACTGGCAAAGATAGATTATGAGGTCATTTTTCGGTGTGTCCCCACGCCACCACCCTTTGGTAGTCCGACCAGCCAGGCAGCAAACCGCAGACGGCTGAGAGCCGAGCGCCAGAGATCAACAAGGCTGAGCTCAGTCCGGTACAGACGAAACAGGAAGCAAGGAGGTCACAAACAATGTGGTCCCTGCCTTCACCACCCTCACAGCAGTTGGAGGAGAATAACCCACAATGCCCTCATCTGCCCCGCCAGCACCCTGGGGCAGAGCACAGTGGAGTGGGGCAGGGGCACGGGTAGGGGCGTGGGGCAGGGGTAGGGGCAGGGGCATGGGCAGGGGTAGGGGCAGGGGCATGGGCAGGGCAGAGTGGAGCAGAGTAGGGGCAGGGCACAAGGGAGCAGGGGCACCGGTAGGGGAAGGGGAAGGGGTAGGGCAGGGGCACGGGTAGGGGTAGGGCAAGGTGGCAGAAACACAGGGTCAGCCATCCTGCAAGAGCTGAAGCAGAACCCACTCAACCCAACCAAAACATGCAGGCGGCAGAGAGCAGTGGCCATGTTGATTACTTCCACAGCCCGGAGCTGTTAAGACTCATTCTCATAACCCAGAGTGGCACTGCCATAGACCCAGAGTGGCACTGCCATAGACCCAGAGTGGGCACTGCCATAGACCCAGAGTGGTCACTGCCATAGACCCAGAGTGGGCACTGCCATAGACCAAGAGTGGTCACTGCCATAGACCCAGAGTGGTCACTGCCATAGACCCAGAGTGGTCACTGCCATAGACCCAGAGTGGGCACTGCCATAGACCAAGAGTGGTCACTGCCATAGACCCAGAGAGGGCACTGCCATAGACCCAGAGTGGGCACTGCCATAGACCCAGAGTGGGCACTGCCATAGACCCAGAGTGGGCACTGCCATAGACCCAGAGTGGTCACTGCCATAGACCCAGAGTGGGCACTGCCATAGACCCAGAGTGGGCACTGCCATAGACCCAGAGTAGTCACTGCCATAGACCCAGAGTGGGCACTGCCATAGACCCAGAGTGGCAATGCCATAGACCAAGAGTGGGCACTGCCATAGACCCAGAGTGGTCACTGCCATAGACCCAGAGTGGCAATGCCATAGACCCAGAGTGGCACTGCCATAGACCCAGAGTGGCACTGCCATAGACCAAGAGTGGGCACTGCCATAACCTCAGAGAGGTCACTGCCATAACCCCAGAGTGGGCACTGCCATGCCCTGTGGCTGCGCAGGTTTGACCATTCCACCTCCACCATTGGGGGAGCATTTGATTAGTATTTATCTCACAGCCACTCTAGAGCCTGCTATTATTTCACATCCAGGTTTGAGACCTTTGTCATCAGGAGGGGCTATGTTTTGCTGTTATCTGGACGAACACACTTGATCTTTGTTCAGTGCGGGAAGTTTCCTGAACGGGTACTTCCTTAAGACATGACAAGGACACTGAGAGACCGGGCCAGTCAAGGAATGCTGCTTGTTTTGAGTTCAAGACCAGTTCCAGTACCCAGAAATGGAGCCATCCTTCACGGGAATCACTGAGGCATTGAAGTGCACTCAGCTGGAAAAGCAAAGGAGGCCTTGAAGGTCCCATAAGACAGTGAAACATAGCATGGTATCATTTCTGATAAGCTTGTGCCACGTGTCTCTCCAACATTAAAGTAACACTATGCAACAATTTGACACTTTTTGAGATATGATTTTATAGGCAACTAGTTTTGGTATCATCCTCAAATTAATTTTGAAAGCATATGGTCATGTGAAGGACAGATAAACACCTGTGTCTTCCAAACTAGCCATCCAGGAAATGCCCTATGTAGTTCTGTGTAACGGGCTGGTGCACCCTGCAAAAGTGGAAGAAAAGCTTTCACACGCATGACTTGCCAGCTAAACTGCCAAAAGACACCAGCTAGTGCGTTGGCAAGCTTCTATCAGTGTCAGCTGGGCTGTTGGTGGTGATTGCAAGGTTTTTGCATGCCTTTTAGGTAGTTAGCTCACTAGTTTTGGAACAGAACTCCGTATTGCTGCTTTAAAGCAAATGCACCTATCACCCAAAAACAACTTAAATCAACAAAGACAAAACCAGGACTAGAATCTGTGGGGTTTGGGCGGGACACCTCACCTTTGTGTATGGTTATGCAAGTGACACCAAATGGAGACCGAAAGCCATTGTTGAAATATATACAACATGTTTCCAAACACAAAACACAAAGCTGGTGAGTACTCTTCAGACACAGACCACGCAGCTGCAACACAGCATGCGGCGCACACTATGAGCTGGCCGGGTGGGATGAGGATCGTTTCAGTACTGATTCACTGGTGCAGCAGTAAGCAGAGTGGCTCTCTCTGTGCCCCTGTCAGAGGCTAGGGCACAACACCATTAAACCATCAGGGGCACTGAAACAGACAGCCCTGGCCGTCTGCCAGAAGCCCTGGGCACAGGGGTCACTGTGACCCGATGGCAAGTTCCATCTATCTACTATGAAGAGCATGGAGAGTTCTAGTTCTAGAAGGGAGGCGGGATTCTGACCTCAAACCAATCACACTGATAGAGCTGCAATTTTTTTTTTTAATTCTGTGTCATTCTGGAATGCCTTCTCAAAACAAAACACGACATATGTTTCTTCCCATTCAAAAAGTACTGAGCCTAGCTATCATTTACCCTCATGTTGATTACTCATATACGTAACCCCACTCAGTTGAAATGGAAAGCGTAGGTGAAGGGAATCTTTACGAACGTTACCAGGACAGTGTTATGTCTGCCATAATGTGCTGAACGGGGTGATTCGGGATGGGTCATTAATGATGAGAAAAGGCTGCATTCCTGGTTGACTCAAGCCAGAGTAACAAGTTTGCAACTTGCTGAGCAAGTTCGGGAGGGCACTCTTGAGATACGATTTCCGTCACTCATATTTTAAATAATGTGCAGGCTACTTTAGTAAAGATCCTCTCGTAATGATTTTAACATATAATCACTGTTTGACTTACCCAACTATGAGTCTAGAGTAGTCGATTTGAAGTGGTCAGACGTAGCTATACCCACGCAAGTATTTCATACAAAGATACAAAAGTAATGTACAAAAAAAACAGAATGTTAAGCGAATAAACATTATATATAAGGCTTTCCACATCACCCTAAACAAGCAATACAACATCGTATGGTCATACTTATTCTGTACACAGTGAGTTAGCAAAGTCTGAGCAGTGTGGTAGGCGATACTTACTTCTCCGAACAGTCGAAAAAGACATAAATCCGCTGCTAAATGATTCCGAGAAGCTTCGGTTTAGACGATCCTTTCCTCCGCCTGTTCCTCCAGTAATCATTAGATGAATATACAGTCCAGAGAGAAATATTTCGGGCGGAATATGATGGATTTCCAACTGTACCTGTTGCTGATAGCTCTGTCACAAAAACAACATGGCTGACTACTCGGCAGTCTGCAGCCAGCCCCATAGGCCAGCCCTTGACTGAAATCCAACACTTTCGTAATGGGAGGGGAGACAGCTGTTTGGACAGCGGGGTAAGTGAGCAGACACTGCCCTCTCGCTTCCTCTGGGGGCGAAAAAAAGTTTGTTGGCAAGAAAGTTTCACCTCTGTTCTGCAAAAAATACATAAATAAATGTATTGATCAATACAAATAAAAAAATGAATAGTAACATATTCCATCTCTCGCCACTCTGATAGACCCTTGTTACAGATACCACACCAAAAACTAAATTTGATTGTGTTTGAAATGTGGCGTCTTCAAAATGCATGGTAAGAAAAGACATGAAGGCTTATCTACAATTTTGCATTCAGTGCATCATAAGAAAGATGACAAGTTCTGAAACAAAAACGCTATCCTAGCTTACAATAATGTTGTATAAAGGCTAAAAGTATGGTGTCATGTGAAATGAAAATAAATATAGATCTAAATTAATTTGTTTTATTTATCAGGCTACACATTTTTGATGTACCATGACTTTTTCAAAGGTTTAACGTTATTCATACGCTAGGTGGAGCCAAACGTCCTGAAATGGAACCGGCCACTGGTTTCCAATGAATGAGATGCTTTAGTCCCCGGATAGATGTCAGGAAGCCTACATATCAGCTGGGAAAGAAAACAAATTTCCAGCGGTACCCGTAGACAGTAATCAGAGTGCCTGTCAAGAGACACTTGTGCGCCATCCACGGAATTCTCCTCACCCAAGACAAATCAGTCGTAAGTAGTCCGGTTTTTTTTCAGACAGATACATTAAAATAAGGAAAGACTCCTTGCACCATTTACATGTATGTCAAAGAAAAGCCATTTTGCCCGCTTTTGGATTTCTGCTAACCAGCCAGCTAGCTGTTAGCTCATGTTACATTGCAAGGTTAGCTTGTAAGCTAGTTAGCTTGCTCGTCTGTCATTGATGACCCGCGAACGACAGCTCCAGTGCTGAAACTGGCTAAAGGTTAACAACTGGAGTTAACCCAGTGATGTGAATTATAGTATGCCGAATTTAGTAGTCAGCCACACTGTCTCGTTTAATTTGACGTGGCCTTGTTTTGCATTAGATATTACAGATTTTACCATTTGCCAACCGTGTTGTAGCTGTCGTGTTGGTCGTGAACCGATAGCTAACGTTTCCTATCGCACACAGGACAGCGTGTCTACATGCGTGGAGAAATAGCATTATCAGTTCGTTAAATTTAAATGATGTAGCCTAATGTTAGTTTCCTGTTTGGCATTAGTTACATAATTCTGTTCATTTCATGGTTCCCATCAATCATATCTACCTATGTTCTTTTCTAGCTAACCTTAGCTAACATTACTGTATTTAGGACAGATTGGTGTAACGTTGTTACGTTAACGTACATGTTAGTAATGTAGCATATCTTACTTAACGACAACTTACTGTAATATTATTGTAACGTATACGACAAGTAAGCTTGGTTAATAAAGACCGAACTAGCTCTTCCAAATTCTGGATGGAATTAGATGACACCTAGGAAAACATACATCATTTTAAAACAAGCAACACAGTTGCAGTCTGGCGTGGTGGCAGGCTTGGTGTACACTTTTGCATCTCAAGCGAAATAAGTGTCCAGTCAGCGAGTGGTATCTATTTCAGAAAATCGCCCTGAAATCCCGCAAAAGAACACATAAACCCTTCTATATACTATCTGGTTTTGTTTTAATGAAGGTTATGTCTATCTCATTAGGAACACATTTCACCGACAGCTTCGAGTTACTTCGCCAATCGCATTCTTAAGTTGGGCTAGATGTCGGAGATGATGTGGCTATATGGTTTCATATGTGAACATATTAGAGATTGTTTTGCTCTGCAATGAGTTGTACTACTTTTACCATGTTGCGGGCAGTTCTGGCACCCCATGGCCCTAGGAGTGCGCGTGTGTGTGTGTGTGTGTGTGTGTGTTTCCTCCATATTGCTCCATAATGATTGTTCCACTCGAATTGAGTCTATTTTTACCTGTCGCTGCCTTTCTTTGCATCTCGTCTAGAGACCCAAGTGATCTTTTTAACCCTTACTGCGTTCTGAGAATAGAGTGGCCTAGTTTTGCTTGACGGTTTTAATAATCTTGTATTATTAATGAATCCTGTGGAAAATCAAGGGAGGGACTGCATAACATCTGCTGCTCTTAGTGTATGACAGTAATTGCCCATTCACCAATCTTTTTTCCACTCCTTCTAGACGTTGTTAGAGTGTTTGCAAGTTTAAAGTGTAGGCTCATAGCTAGTTTTATGTCTGCCTAAGTGCTTCAGACCAAAACCTGAGCTCTCAATAAAGGCCCATGTTTGGAGAGCGTTTTCCTTCCCTCGAGGAAAAAGAGCCCGTCTGACTGAATGTAGCTAAAGTGTGGCTCTCAGGAAAGAGTGTGCCAATGTCAGCGCACCCCAGAGGCAGTATCGTGTGTGTGTGTGTGTGTGTGTGTGTGTGTGTGTGTGTGTGTGTGTGTGCCCCCGACCCAGAGGCAGTAACGGGAGTTTGGCCAAAGCTTTTATGATGTAAACAGTCTCAGCTCTGACCCAGACACAAATCCCGTTCCCACGGCAACTCCTGAAAATCACCTGTCATTGTTGTTTGTGGAGTCTGGCCTGCAAAGCTTTTGAGCCACCGCCCCTTTCTCCCCCCCCCCCCCCCCCATCTCTCCTGCCCACCACCCAGGCAACAGAGACGCCTGTAAACAGATAGGCCTGAACCTGGAAGGGTTTGATGATGTTGTTGTGAGGTTATGAAAGTGGCCAGGTTGTTTTTCCCATCAAACCTGTTTGCTCAGTCCAACCCTGGCTGCCAGCATCTTTTCACCACTCCCGAATTAACCCAATCATGCAAGAGAGAAGCACCTTTAGGCTACTCGCATCCTTATGATCCTTATGATGTACCGCATGTTTCTGAGGTTGATTTGCAGTGGCCATTTTACCTAGCTATAAGTTGTATCTCCCACGAATGGTGTTCCTTTAAATGTCCAGTGAGTGTAAACGACCCTAAACTGCAGCACCCGTGAACACCAGCGACTGCAGTTATGAGTGAACCCCAGCGACTGCAGTTATGAGTGAACATATTTAGCAGCCTTCTTTGGGTGCTGTGACTCTCAGCAACATTACCCGGTCGTGTAGCTCGGTGTTTACATTGTGTCTGCGACCTCTGACCTTTGAAATCCTGTCATTTACTGGGATTACAATGTATTGAGAAATACAGCGGCAGAAGGTTGCTGTAAAAGGACCATTCTTTTAATGGTGTTCTTTTCCAACTGTCATAAACTACAATCAGGGCCCCTGAAGCTGTATTAGACCAATATGGCTTCATGCCATTTTTAGCTTTCTAGTCATGAAAGACTGAGGTAAATACTTTTCTTGGTAGCATTTTAAGAGCGACCCCTATTAATAGCATCGAACAAGGGAGCCATTAAAACCACAACCTCAAAAACAATGTTTTGTGCCCTGGCTGTCTGCAATTAGCAAGGGCCTTGAGCTTTGGCTAAGGGGTCCAGCGGGAACTGCTCCCCCAGAGCAGCTGTGCCTTAGGCAGCTCTCAGGTGGGGCCAGCACCTGCAATCAGGAGGAGGGGATTGGGCCAGCACCTGCCATCAGGAGGAGGGGATTGGGCCAGCACCTGCCATCAGGAGGAGGGGATTGGGCCAGCACCTGCCATCAGGAGGAGGGGATTGGGCCAGCACCTGCCATCAGGAGGAGGGGATTGGGCCAGCACCTGCCATCAGGAGGAGGGGATTGGTTCAGCACCTGTGATCAGGAGCGTGGGATTGGTTCAGCACCTGCCATCAGGAGGAGGGGATTGGGCCAGCACCTGCCATCAGGAGGAGGGGATTGGTTCAGCACCTGCAATCAGGAGCATGTGATTGGGTCAGCACCTGTCTGTCATCAGGAGCATGTGATTGGGCCAGCACCTGTGATCAGGAGCATGTGATTGGGTCAGCACCTGTCTGTCATCAGGAGCATGTGATTGGGCCAGCACCTGTGATCAGGAGCGTGGGATTGGGCCAGCACCTGCAATCAGGAGCATGTGATTGGGCCAGCACCTGCAATCAGTAGCATGTGATTGGACCAGCACCTGCAATCAGGAGGAGGGGATTGAACCAGCACCTGCAATCCGGAGCATGGGATTGGACCAGCACCTGTCTGTCATCAGGAGCATGTGATTGGGCCAGCATCTGTGATCAGGAGCATGTGATTGGTTCAGCTCATGCAGTTAGGAGCATGGTATTGGGTCAGCACCTGCAATCAGGAGCATGTGATTGGGTCAGCACCTGCAATCAGTAGCATGTGATTGGACCAGCACCTGCAATCAGGAGGAGGGGATTGAACCAGCACCTGCAATCCGGAGCATGGGATTGGACCAGCACCTGTCTGTCATCAGGAGCATGTGATTGGGCCAGCATCTGTGATCAGGAGCATGTGATTGGTTCAGCTCATGCAGTTAGGAGCATGGTATTGGGTCAGCACCTGCAATCAGGAGCATGTGATTGCATCAGGTGTTGCTCTGGCTCAGGTAACCCTCCAGGGGCATTTCCAGGAGACCTCCGGAGAGAAGGACTGCTCTGAAAACACACTAGCACATATGACTCATGGTATACACAGGCACAGCCGCACACACACACACACACACACACACACGCGCACGCACAGGCACACACAGTACAGGCTCAACACACACACAGGTGCACATGACTCATGGCATACACACACATACACAGGCACATACGACCATGCTCAACACACACACGGGTAGACATGTATCATGGCATGCACAACACACACACACACACACACACAGAAATGCAGCACACTCTTGAACCTACACGGAGTGTGTGTGATTGTCTGTGCGAAAGATAGACCTACTGGAGGTGAGTCGGATAACAAAATGTGGCAGAAATGCAGAACACGAGAAGATGTGTGTGTGTGTGTGTGTGTGTGTGTGTGTGTGTGTGTGTGTGTGTGTGTGTGTGTGTGTGTAGAGGGGATGATGAAGGCTGATGTAAGCGAGCTGCTGTATTGATTTCCTCCTTTGAAGGGTGTGTCCACATGTCTGCAGATGACTAGTCTCACAAGCAGGACCTCTTAGTGCTGGCATAAAGGATGCTGCATAATACTACTTTATAACAGGCTCAACAGACACCTGCTTAAAGGAACAGTTTATAACATGGCCAATAGACACCTGCTTAAAGGAACAGTTAATAACATGGTCAATAAACACCTGCTTAAAGGAACAGTTCATAACATGGCCAATAAACACCTGCTTAAAGGAACAGTTTATAACATGGCCAATAAACACCTGCTTAAAGGATCAGTTCATAACATGGCCAATAGACACCTGCTAAAAGGAACAGTTTATAACATGGCCAATACACACCTGCTTAAAGGAACAGTTTATAACATGGCCAATAAACACCTGCTTAAAGGAACAGTTCATAACATGGCCAAGGCTGTGTTCAATACTGCACTGTGCTGAAGGCTGTGTTCAATACTGCACTGTGCTGAAGGCTGTGTTCAATTCTGCACTGTGCTGAAGGCTGTGCTGAAGGCTGTGTTCAATACTGCCTGTGCTGAAGGCTGTGTTCAATACCGCACCGTGCTGAAGGCTGTGCTAAAGCTGTGCTGAAGGCTGTGTTCAATACTACACTGTGCTGAAGGCTGTGCTAAAGCTGTGCTGAAGGCTGTGTTCATACTACACTGTGCTAAAGGCTGTGCTCTGTGTTGATGGTTGTGGTCTCTGGTGTTTGTGATGCTGATCTGTGTTCTTTCCTGTTGTCCTGTGTTCTGTGTTCTGTACTGTTGACCAGTGTGCTGTGTTCTTTCTTGTTGATCAGTTTACTGTGTTCTTTCCTGTTGACCAGTGTGCTGTGTTCTTTCCTGTTGTCCAGTTTACTGTGTTCTGTCCTGTTGACCTGTGTCCTTACTGGAGCCCTGGACTGTGTGTCTTTGCTGTGTTCATGTTTGAGCTGCTGATTTGTGTCCTTCACTGCTAACTTTGCTCAGTGTTGTTGACCTGTGCTGACCTCTGTTGTGTGGTACTGACCCCTGAGCTCTGTGCTGTGCTGTGCTGTGCTGGGCTTTGCTGTGGTGCGGGTGTGCTGCTATCCTGTGCTCTGTGCTATGGGTGTGCTGTGCTATGGGTGTGCTGTGCTATGGGTGTGCTGTGCTATGGGTGTGCTGTGCTGTGGGTGTGCTATGGGTGTGCTGTGCTATGGGTGTGCTGTGCTATGGGTGTGCTGTGCTGTGCTGTGCTATGGGTGTGCTGTGCTATGGGTGTGCTGTGCTATGGGTGTGCTGTGCTATGGGTGTGCATGTGGCTTCAGACTCCTGTTTCCTGTCAGGCCATCCTTAAAAACATGTCGGTTTGCTGTAACATACAAATCTAAAATGTTTGTATTATTTTTACGGCAGACCACCATCATTTTAAGGATGGCCTCATACCTCTCCACTGATCATGCTCCGTGTGTGTGAGAGTGCGAGTGTGTGTGAGTGAGTGAGTGAGTGAGTGAGGTGAGTGAGGTGAGTGAGGTGAGTGAGTGAGTGAGTGAGTGAGTGAGTGAGTGAGTGAGTGAGTGAGTGAGTGAGTGAGTGAGTGAGTGAGTGAGTGAGTGAGTGAGTGAGTGAGTGAGTGAGTGAGTGAGTGAGTGAGTGAGTGAGTGAGTGAGTGAGTGAGTGAGTGAGTGAGTGTGTGTGTGTGGTACAGAAAGACATATAGCCTAGCATTTCAATATGGTAACTTCAGTAGCTACAGTATTGCTGCTATGGTAACCGCAGCACTGCAGTGTAACAGTATTGTAACTGCAGTATTGTAGTGGTAATATAAGCGCAGTAGGCCATCCCTGTATTGTGTAACAGTATTGTAACTGCAGTATTGTAGTGGTAATATAAGCGCAGTAGGCCATCCCTGTATTGTGTAACAGTATTGTAACTGCAGTATTGTAGTGGTAATATAAGCGCAGTAGGCCATCCCTGTATTGTGTAACAGTATTGTAACTGCAGTATTGTAGTGGTAATATAAGCGCAGTAGGCCATCCCTGTATTGTGTAACAGTATTGTAACTGCAGTATTGTAGTGGTAATATAAGCGCAGTAGGCCATCCCTGTATTGTGTAACAGTATTGTAACTGCAGTATTGTAGTGGTAATATAAGCGCAGTAGGCCATCCCTGTATTGTGTAACAGTATTGTAACTGCAGTATTGTAGTGGTAATATAAGCGCAGTAGGCCATCCCTGTATTGTGTAACAGTATTGTAACTGCAGTATTGTAGTGGTAATATAAGCGCAGTAGGCCATCCCTGTATTGTGTAACAGTACTGTAGCTGCAGCATTATCAAGTCTAAGTTGAGCAGATGGCGGGCTGTGCTCCCTGCTCCCCTGAAGACTCAGACAGACACACACACACTCACACACAGACACAGACACACGCACACACACACACACACACACACACACACACGAGAAACCACTGCACTGCCATGAATCCACTGATCCATGAGCGCTCACTTAAAGAAGCCCAAAGTTATAATTCAGATAAACACACAGGAGGGTGCTCCTCTTCTCTCCACAAGTCTCACAACAGGAAGGAAGGAAGGAAACACACCAATCCATGGGATGATTTAATTACACAGACACGCAGACAGCTAGCAGACAGCTAGCAGACACACACACACACACACACACACACTCAGTTCAGTTCAGCGGATAGACACGCAGACAGACACGCAGACACACAGACAGACACGCACACACACACACACACGCACACACGCACGCACACGCAGACAGACACGCACACGCACACGCACACGCACACGCAGACAGACACGCACGCACACGCAGACAGACACGCAGACAGACACGCACACTCAGTTCAGTACACAAGATTTCTGTGTTCCGTGAGGCTACACTCCTGTCTTAGTGATATTGTTAAGGAAACCGAAAGATTTGAATGGCTGGTCCAGTATGAGGCCGAACCTGTTCCTCTGACAGTTAGTGATTTACGTTTAGTCTGGCACAGATCTGCCATATAATAGTCTCAATGACAGAGGCAGAGGCAGAGGCAGAGGCAGAGGCAGACGCAGACGCAGACGCAGACGCAGAGGCATGCTTACCTTCCCTGATCAGAGTGATGCTTGCTGCATCCGTGTTCTCCATTCACATGGAACGCTTTGAGTGCATGGTGTTCTGCTTTGGAACACAGCTTGACAATAGGTTACACTGTAGCTCCTGCTGCCAGTGAACTAAGCTGAAAAGTGGATGGGAAAGACATTCTCAGTGCTAAGCCTTCTCTGTTTGATTGTGCTTTTCAAATGACCTAGCCTGTTACGTAGGGGAAATGTATGGGGGGTTATTTTATGCCATATGCATACATCTACCATAAGCATGTATACATTTTTGTTGACCATTTTCTCATAGCATATTCATAAGAAATGTCAGTTTATACATTTAATGAGATAAATCAACCAAGAATCCAAACAATATGGTTAAAAAACGTTAAGATGCGCCACTAGATGCTTGGGACATTAAGGACACGTAAGGCAAACCACCAACAGCCCTCTTCTCTCTCCCAGCAGCCAGGTGAGAAGGGCAGGGCGTGGCCGCCAGGTGTGCAGGGCGGAGTTAAGCTTCATGGTCATCAGACGCTGCAGCCAATGGAAGAGGGACAAGCACAGGGGGAGGAGCCAGTGAGGCGGAGTCAGGGAGGAAGCATAGGTGTGATCCGCGGAGGAGTGGACCTCCTCTACCACAACCACGACGACCAGGTGTCAGCGCTGGACCTGCTCAGCCCGGACGGGAACCAGAACCGGTTGATGGAGGACAGCGAGGAGGTGGAGCAGAGCCAGAGGGGGAGGAGGCAGCTGAAGCAGGACTCTGTAAACAACAACGGACGTCGTGAGGAAGAGGAGGAGGAGGAGGAAGCTGAGGAGGAGGACAGCTCCAAAGTGGAGGAGGAAGTCGAGGTGGAGGAGGAGATGGAGGAGGAGGGGGGGGATAGTAACAGCGGGGCCTTCTCATCAGATCTGGACAGCGGAATCAGAGACTCCCCCTCGTATAGTCCTACAGGTAAATAACACATGAAGTAGATGACTCATAAAAAGCAGAGTTAAAAACACATCCCACTCATTTAAACTAAGAGTCATGCAGGTAAAGAACGCATTAAGTAGATGACCCATAAAAAACACCAGAGTTAAAAATACATCCCACTCATTTTAACTAACAGTCGCTGGTAAAGAACGCATGAAGTAGATAACCCATAAAAAGAGTTAAAAATACTGTACATCCCTCTCATTGAAACTAAGCACGCACGCACACACACACACACACACACCCAGACACACCTGGACAAGTGAAGCAGCCGGCTCCATATAGGTTAGAACCCAGGTAAAGCACACACACACACACACACACACCCATCAGGAGATGGGGAACTGGAACAGGTAGAGCAGGTGAGGCCGTCAGCACAGGTACCATATGTTACACATTCAGCGGGTGGGGTGAAACAGACGACAGGTAAGTCAGGTAATGCGGTCTGCTATGCAAATACCTGAAACTAAGCACTGATAAAACATACATTGGTTGTCCAACTAGAATAAGATCACACAACACCTATTGAACCGCTCCTTATCCCAAGATAGCGCAGACGCCACAGGGCAGGTCCGTGACTGCAGGCATGTCTCTGTGATCCCTCATGCTGATATTCAAACACCGCTTCACACACAATCGGCTCATCTGCAGAATAACACACACACATGGCTCAACGCTTGAGTTCTTTGAGTCTGCAGAATAACACACACATGGCTCAACGCTTGAGTTCTCTGAGTCTGCTAAATAACACACACATGGCTCAACACTTGATTTCTTTGAGTCTGCAGAATAACACACACATGACTCAACGCTTGAGTTCTTTGAGTCTGCAGAATAACACACACATGACTCAACGCTTGAGTTCTTTGAGTCTGCTAAATAACACACACATGGCTCAACGCTTGAGTTCTCTGAGTCTGCAAAATAACACACACATGACTCAACGCTTGATTTCTTTGAGTCTGCAGAATAACACACACATGACTCAACGCTTGAGTTCTTTGAGTCTGCAGAATAACACACACATGACTCAACGCTTGAGTTCTTTGAGTCTGCAGAATAACACACACATGACTCAACGCTTGAGTTCTTTGAGTCTGCAGAATAACACACACATGACTCAACGCTTGAGTTCTTTGAGTCTGCAGAATAACACACACATGGCTCAACACTTGAGTTCTTTGAGTCTGCAGAATAACACACACATGGCTCAACACTTGAGTTCTTTGAGTCTGCAGAATAACACACACATGACTCAACGCTTGAGTTCTTTGAGTCTGCAGAATAACACACACATGGCTCAACACTTGAGTTCTTTGAGTCTGCAGAATAACACACACATGACTCAACGCTTGAGTTCTTTGAGTCTGCAGAATAACACACACATGGCTCAACACTTGATTTCTTTGAGTCTGCAGAATAACACACACATGACTCAACGCTTGAGTTCTTTGAGTCTGCAGAATAACACACACATGGCTCAACACTTGATTTCTTTGAGTCTGCTAAATAACACACACATGACTCAACGCTTGAGTTCTTTGAGTCTGCAGAATAACACACACATGACTCAACGCTTGAGTTCTTTGAGTCTGCAGAATAACACACACATGGCTCAACACTTGATTTCTTTGAGTCTGCAGAATAACACACACATGACTCAACGCTTGAGTTCTTTGAGTCTGCAGAATAACACACACATGGCTCAACACTTGATTTCTTTGAGTCTGCTAAATAACACACACATGACTCAACGCTTGATTTCTTTGAGTCTGCAGAATAGCTTTTTCTTATGTGTTGCCACCAGTTACGCGCTAGTCTAGAGGTCAGATTTTGAAGTAATTCCACCAAGCAAGGGATTGTTGCATGGCCCTACACATTTAACCGTGTCTGGAGAAGCAGCAGTGGTTTTATCCAGTTGCTCTGTGTCTTGTGCAGTTTGTGGAGGGAGTCCTGTTTTTGTCAGCTGATGTAGTAGTTGTTTGGGTAAGCTATGATGTTTAGTCTATAAATGGACTTATTTTTTAACAGCCTGGCCGCTAACCGTAGCTAGCGCACTAGTAGTTGTTTTTCTATATCCCATCACAGTTCTGTGTCCTAGCCGCCCCTGAAGATACACAAGAACACATCACCAGTTTAGATGTCACCAGAGACTTCTGTAGTACATCGAGCTGTTCTGTAGTGCATCAAGCTGTTCTGTAGTGCATCAAGCTGGTCTGTAGTGCATCAAGCTGTTCTGTAGTGCATCAAGCTGTTCTGTAGTGCATCAAGCTGGTCTGTAGTGCATCAAGCTGTTCTGTAGTGCATCAAGCTGTTCTGTAAAGCATCAGGCTGTTCTGTACCTCTGTATTCTACACTTGTATTTTGTACTCCATATATATTTATTTATTTTTTAGTTTATATTCATCTTCCACTTGTTCTGTCTACTAGAAGACGCCAACACCCCAATAGACCTCGTGTCCACATGAGTTTTCACGATTCAAACAGAGTCCCTCTAGTGGTGGACTAGCACACTGTAACACAATGGCCATCCTATGCTCATATGCTATTAGACTTTTGTCTATATGCATGTTCAAGATTGTATTGCATTAATCTATTAAGAAAAGAGGCCAAAGTGTTGTGGTGTGTGTGTGTGTGTTTGTGCGTACGTGTGTGTGCGTACGTGTGTGTGTGTGTTTGTGCGTACGTGTGTGTGTGTGTTTGTGCGTACGTGTGTGTGTGTGTGTGTGTGTGTGTTTGTGCGTACGTGTGTGTGTGTGTGTGTGTGTGTGTGTGTGTTTGTGCTTGTGCATACGTGTGTGTGTGTGTGTGTGTGTTTGTGCACACACACACACTCCGTGAGTGTGGCATTTCCCTGGAGTTCCCTAATCATCTCTGTGTCATCTCCTGTCGGCCACCTCGGTAACTAATCGCTAATCGCCCTTGAGCTGATCTAGGACAGGCTGGGCTTATAAGGTACTCCTCGTCCTACTGACCACGAGACTCGGCCGGCTTTGTGTCCCGTCATTCTGCTCCTGAGGTCGTGCTGTAGCCGTGGAGACGTCGTGTGTGTCTGTGTGTGTGTCTGTGTGTGTGTCTGAAGCTTCACACCAAGGGTCCATTAACCAACACGGCCGGAACGCAGTCGGTTTCATGTCCACTAAGAAACTTCACTTCACATGATCCAGTAACATGTTATAATGCTTCTCAGGATCCTGTAGCATGTTAAAATGCTTCTCAGGATCCTGTAGCATGTTATAATGCTTCTCAGGATCCTGTAACATGTTATAATGCTTCTCAGGATCCTGTAGCATGTTATAATGCTGCTCAGGATCCAGTAACATGTTATAATGCTTCACAGGATCATGTTACATGTTATAATGCTTCACAGGATCCTGTTACATGATATAATGCTTCACAGGATCCTGTAACATGTTATAACAATGCTTCTCAGGATCCTGTAACATGTTATAATGCTTCCTATGAGCATTAAGTGATGTAGGTAATGCCTTGTTGATGTTAATTACATCATGCACTTATTTGAAGATGGTGACCGAAGCCTTTATATGACGGAGCTGCTGTGTGTGTGTCTGTGCCCTGGAGAGCTGTAGCTAGGTGGTCTGTTTATTAGGGAGGCATCTTCATTGGTGTTTGCTCAGAGAGCCAAGCATAGCTAACATGCGTGTCATTCCACTCCTGGGCGTTCCTACCCTCCCCACCCCACCCCACCCCACCCCAGCACCACCCCACCCCGCAGCTCCAGATCTTGATGTGAATAGCTGCCATGCCTGTGCCTCTGTCTTCATGTGAATAGCTTCAGTCTGTGTGTGTGTGTGTGTGTGTGTGTGTGTGTGTGTGTGTGTGTGTGTGTGTGTGTGTGTGTGTGTGTGTGTGTGTGTGTGTGTGTGTGTGTGTGTGTGTGTGTGTGTGTGTGTGTGTGTGTGTGTGTGTGTGTGTGTGTATGTGTATGTGTGTGCGCACGCGCCTCTAGCTGCCATGCCTCTGGCCTCATTTGAAGTCTAAGCACAGGCATTCCTATTCCTCCTGCCACCTTCCTAGGAGCTGGAATGTTTACACGTTGATGATGCTGCATCTGAGGTGAAAATACAGGCGGTTTGGGAAAATAAATGAATAACAGAAATTAGAGCAGTGATGACTGCCTGTGGTGGTCAGTTCTTTAGGGAGACATGCCACACTGCACTGTATTGAATTTCACTCCGCCTTGACTTATCTGGTTGAGTCATCAGGTCCTTTAAACCCTCAATGGCCTACATCAGGTGTATGTACAGTGGGGAAAATAAGTATTTGAACCCCTTGAGATTTCACAAGTTTGGCCACTTGCAAATAAATGTGTGATCTATAGTTGTAATGGTAGGTGGATATTAACAGTGAGAAACAGAATATCAACAAAAAAATCCAGAAAAATGCATTTTATAACATTTATGACTTTATTTGCATTTGATGCAAAAAAAAAGTATTTGAACCCCCAAATCTGACTTACAAAAATGACTTAGTACTTGGTGGAATAACCCTTATTGGCAAGCACAGACGTCAGACGTTTCTTGTAGTTGGTCACCAGGTTTACAAACATCTCAGGAGGGATTTTGGTCCACTCCTCTTTCCAGATCCTCTCCAAATCTTTAAGGTTGTGTTTTCAATGGGAGGGAATGAGGGAATGAAGTTCAAGCCCAATATTCCACGTTACATGGCCCCATCCATAGTCCCCTTGATGCGGTGGAGTCGTCCTGTACCCTTGGCAGAGAAACAGCCCCAAAGCATAATGTTTCCACCTCCATGCTTGATGGTGGGTATGATGTACTCTTGGGGTCATATTCAGCATTCCCCCCCCCTGTCAAACACGGCAAGTCGAGTTGATGCCAAAGAGCTTGATTTTGGTATCATCTGACCACATTCTGTCTCCCAATCCTCCCTAGAATCATTCAAGTGTGCAATGGTAAACTTCAGATGGCCCTGTACATGCGCTTCCTTGAGCAGGGGGACCTTGCGAGTGCTGCAGTACTTCAAAAAATTACGGTGTGGTGTGTTGCCAATGGTTTTCTTGGTGATTCTGGTCCCACCTGCCTTGAGATCATTCACAAGCTCCCCCTGTGTAGTTCTGGGGTTATTCTGCACCTTTTGAATGATCACTGATTCCGCACGAGGGGATATCTTGCATGGAGCCCCAGACCTAGAGCGGGTGACAGTTGTTTGGTGTTGCTTCCATTTATGAATAATCGCACCAATAGTTATCTGCTTCTCACCAAGCTGCTTGCCGGTGGTTTTGTAGCCCATTCCAGCCTTGTGCAGGTCTACAATCTTATCTCTGACGTCCTTGGACAGCTCTTTGGTCTTGCCCATGGTGGTGAGGTTGAAGGTGTGAAGTATGATTCTTTGGACAGGTTTCTTTTATACAGGTCACCAGTTGAGATCAGGTATACCTTGTTAGACCTAATGAGGACAAATCTGTGTGCTTTTTGGGCACATAACTGGCCATTGGGAGCCAGAATTCTTGCTGTTTGCTTGGGGGTTCAAATACTTATTTTTTGCATCAAATGCAAATAAAGTCATAAATCTTATAAAATGCAGTTTTCTGGATTTTTTTGTTGATATTCTGTTTCTCACTGTTAAAATACACCTACCATTAAAATTCTAGATCACACATTTCTTTGCAAGTGGCCAAACTTGCGAAGTCGGCAGGGGTTCAAATACT
>NC_137911.1:29681130-29683630 GCF_963457725.1 Sprattus sprattus | reverse complement strand
ATTGCGCTCCCCCTTGGTTGCACATGTCTCTGTGTTTGCCTCACATGCATGAACTGCGTGATTCATGTTTATGTAAATCAGCTGTAGTGTGTGAGGGAGGGAGGGAGGGATGGAGAGATAGAGAGAGGAGGAGGGAGAGATGGATAGAGAGGGAGGGAGAGAGAGAGAGGGAGGGAGAGAGAGATAGAGAGAGGAGGAGGGAGAGATGGATAGAAAGGGAGGGAGAGAGTGAGAGAGGAAGGGAGGGAGGGAGAGAGAGATGGATAGCAATAGTGAGAGAAGTAGAGAGGGAGGGAGTGAGGCAGATGGATAGAGAAGGAAAGAGAGATCTAGAGAGAGAGAGAGAGGGAGGGATAGAGAGAGAGGGAGGGAGGCAGAAGAATGGAGAGAAAGAGAGAGAGAGAGGTCACTCCCCTCCCTCCCACTCCTGCCAGACGTGTGAGCCGCTCTTGTCTAGTGTCGAGGCGGTCTGTGTGAGCTGTGTTCAGTTTGAGCCGGTGCTCTCAGCTGTGTGTGTGTGTGTGTGTGTGTGAGCTGTGTTCAGTTTGGGCCGGTGCTCTCAGCCGCGAGGCACTCAGTCTCCTGAAGCCTCTAGCCTCTAGCCTTTAGTCGAGCACACAGGACCTACACAGCATTCACACATGTGGGTACCTCACTGTCTGTTTTCACTCTGCTTCTAGGATGGATCTATTTACTTGCTGTACATTGCTGCTATTAAGCAGTTCAGCTTTTATGTGGAAAAATTATTTGTATTCACTCAAATTTTTTCTTATTTCCTTGTTTTGCAGATTGCTGAAGCCCTAGTCCTTGAAGAAGATTGTATCCTTATCAGAAATGGTGTGTCTGTGTGTGTGTGTGTGTGTGTGTGTGTGTACGTGTGTGTACGTGTGTGTATGTGTGTGTTTTTCTGGGTCGCCTCACAGGTTGTGTTGTATTTTGCCTGTAATTTAGTTCCACTAGGGGCACATTCTAAATGTCGGGGTCGGCACGTAGCCGCGACTGTCTTTGGTCTCTGTTGACACGTGCGTTACGTGCATGGGCTGGTTCAGCCGGGATCACAGCATCGTCTCTAGGCGCCCTGAGGATGCACTTTAACCTTTGCCCTTTGCACTAAGTGGTACAGTACAGCAGGCCAAGCAGCCGCGTCTTTAATCCCATTTGCTTGGGGTTTCATTTGACCTTGAGTTTCGGGTTTCAGATAGCGGTCCAAACTGGTTCTGCCCTGGGCCTGAGATGGGCCTGAGATGGGCCGCGTGTGGGCCGCACCAGGCAGGATCGGATCGGATCGGATCCTCCCGGTGGTGGTGGCAGGCAGTGAGGGAGTTTCGGGTTTCAGATAGCGGTCCAAACTGGGTCCGCCCTGGGCTTGAGATGGGCCGCATGTGGGCCGCACGAGGCAGGATCGGATCCTCCCGGTGGTGGTGGCAGGCAGTGAGGGAGTTTCGGGTTTCAGATAGCGGTCCAAACTGGGTCCGCCCTGGGCCTGAGATGGGCCGCATGTGGGCCGCACCAGGCAGGATCGGATCGGATCCTCCCGGTGGTGGTGGCAGGCAGTGATGGTGTTTCAGGCTTTGGGCTTTGATGTCTTGAGGCGGCAGTGACACCACAGGGCTTAACTCCAGTTGCTGACTGTGGCTCACACACACACACACTCTTATGGTTATGGATGTCGCTGGGAGATAATCCCACACTTTATATTCCACTCAAACTCAAGGGGTTAGCCCTTACAGCCACCCACAGACATATGGGAGTGTGTCACACACACACCAGGGTACCATACAGCCACACACACATGCAGGAGTGTGTCTCAAACAAGAGTTTCTCCTCTGAAGGCTTTAATTGTATTTTTCTTGTTTTATGAGCATAGTAAAAATGCTGGGCGGAAAGAATGATGATGTTTTTTGTCTGAAATATTCTTGAACAGAGCACTGTCTGGGTGCCCTTCTGTAATTCTCACTGACTGCATTGGGTCCACACACAGAAGAAACACTTAAAGGGCCAATGATTTTCCGTTTCAAAAAAATGCATTTTCCGTTTCACATTTTGGTGATTCAGTTGTTTTTTTTTCGTTTCAGCTCATTTTGTTCACCCTGAGGTAGATTGATGGCTTAAAATGAGTGAATAATTACGTGCCCTTCTTAGATTGTTGTTTGCCAGCCATCAAAAGAACAGAATACAAAAAAATGTTTTTAATGCCATTAGGAAAACGAGCGAGTGAATGTGACTGAATGTGGGTGTTTTGCGTCAACCGTTGAAAAGGGAGGCGTGGCCGGAGCGGAGTTCAGCACAGACGTGACATTTTCTCAGTGGTTTTGATTTTTAATTAATGTTTGTTTATCGTTGCAATCGTTGTTGTGTTTATTTGAAAGAAGTTTAGACTTGCAGCCCAAAATACAGGGGAATTTGGGCAATTTGTATGCACAAAATGATGTTTCCGTTTGAAAGTTGCAATTCCGTTTCAAAGGGTACATTCCGCGAATTCCGTCTGTTTTCCGTTATC
>NC_137911.1:29674036-29676536 GCF_963457725.1 Sprattus sprattus | reverse complement strand
GTGTTCTGACGGTGAGTCATGCTGACCATGTGTGTGTTATTATATTATATTATATTATATGATGCGTCACGCGTCCAGGGTGGTTACGAGTTCTTTTAGAACCCGTTGATCTCTCTAGGTCAGAGCCCGCGTGCGGCGGTTTAATTAAGATGTTAAGTGCGTTTCTGCGGCACGAGAGACACAGGAGTTTATGTCGTCTCTCGGGTTCGAGAGGGTTGCGCTCGGCCTCTGCAGTATGCGTCGGTGGCAGTGAGCTGGTTCCTCGTGATGTGATGTAAGCGAGACGCCAGGGCCTACTGCCTAACTTCATGGGTGTGAAGAACTTACCCGTGCATTTTCTTGGGGGGTGTTGGTAGGTCAACCCCCCTTCCGTACCGCACCCCCCCCCCCCAGGACTTCATTATGCAACTGGCTTCTCATATTCTCTCCATGCAGCTGTGTGTGTGTGTGTGTGTGTGTGTGTGTGTGTGTGTGTGTGTGTGTGTGTGTGTGTGTGTGTGTGTGTGTGTGTGTGTGTGTGTGTGTGTGTGTGTGTGTGTGTGTGTGTGTGTGTGTGTGTGTGTGTGTGTGTGTGTGTGTGTGTGCAGCAGGGCAGGACAGGACAGGGGCAGGACAGGCCAGGACAGGGTCAGTGCTCTGGCTTCTAGAGTTGCTGATGTTGAATAGAAGTGGCTAATAGTAGCCATAGGTGGACATTTTTCAGGACTGGGAATCTGGTGTTGATTGGTGGCCATGTGACGAGCAGCTGTCCTTAGTCCTAAGAAGCAGTCCGTTTCAGCCCCCCGCTTAATGTTGCCAGCACTGACATGGTCCTTTAAACGTGGACTGCCGGTCAGCTGTGTGTGTGTGTGTGTGTGTGTGTGTGTGTGTGTGTGTGTGTGTGTGTGTGTGTGTGTGTGTGTGTGTGTGTGTGTGTGTGTGTGTGTGTGTGTGTGTGTGTGTGTGTGTGTGTGTGTGTGTGTGTGTGTGTGTGTGTGTGTGTGTGTGGGTGCTTGGGTATGTGCATGTGTGTGTGTGCGCGTCACTGTGAGTGTGTGTCGCATGCTGCAGCAGCTTGCATTGGTTATTGATGAGCCCCCCTCCATCTCCAGCGCTGTGGGTACAGAAGCTGACGTGAACCTGAGGTGTGTGTTACCAGAGGTGTGTGTTACCTGTGCTCTGCTCTGCTCCGCTCTGCTCTCCGCGGCCTGGCATTGTGTTGCACCCCTGGTTTCACTTTCACAGTCCAGGCGTGACAAGCCGTAACTCAACACATACACATATATACACACACACACATATATATGAAAGTGTGTGTGTGTGTGTATACGTGTGTGTGTGTGTGTGTGTGTGTGTGTGTGTGTGTGTGTGTGTGCCAGTGTAAGCATGTGTGTATTTTTTACACCAGTCCTATCAGACCTGACACGTGTCACAACAGTGTTTTCCCCAACCCTGCTCACACACTTTCCAAGGGCCATCAAGTGCAGGCACAGGACCCACTCCCCTTTCTGATGGGCGATAACTCTTCATCATCACTATCAATAACTCTTCATTAAGAACTCGTCATTAATAACTCTTCATTATTAGGATCAATAACTCATCATCAATAACTCTTCATCATCACTATCAATAACTCTTCATCAATAACTCGTCATCAATAACTCATCAATAACTCTTCATCATTACTATCAATAACTCGTCATCAATAACTCGTAATCAATAACTCATCATCAATAACTCTTCATCAATTACTCTTCATCATCACTATCTTTATCGACTGCAGCCACACCATTTTATTGTGTTTTGGAAGATATTAAATTAAAAAAGCTTCTTCATCAATAGCTCATCATCAATAACTCATCATTACGATCAATAATCCTTCATCAATATCTCTTCATCATTATGATCAATAACTGATCATCAATAACCCTTCATCAATAACTCATCATCATCATCATTACGATCCATAGTTCTTCATCATCATGACGATCAATAACTCTTCTGGGTGTCTTCCAGGACCACAGAAGCACACAGTGCATAGCCGGGGCGACTAGTGGGAAAGACAGATGAGTTGCTGCCCTTTATGCGACCATTAAGGATCGAAATTAATTAAGATTAATTAAGATTGTTGCTTCAGTATTTTTAGTTTGCCCACAGAGGATCCGTCCATGTTGAGAAAATGGAGACGTAATACCTGAGGGCTGCACTAACGTTGTCCTTAAGAAGTTCACGTCCTCATGAAGATAACGTCCTCATGAAGTTAACGTTGTCCTCATGAAGTTAATGTTGTCCTCATGAAGCTAACGTTGTCCTTAAGAAGTTCACGTCCTCATGAAGATAACGTCCTCATGAAGTTAACGTTGTCCTCATGAAGTTAATGTTGTCCTCATGAAGCTAACGTTGTCCTCATGAAGTTAATGTTGTCCTCATGAAGATAACGTTGTCCTTAAGAAGTTCACGTCCTCATGAAGTTAACGTCCTCATGAAGCTAACGTTGTCCTCAAAAAGTTCACGTCCTCAT
>NC_137911.1:29644036-29664036 GCF_963457725.1 Sprattus sprattus | reverse complement strand
TCAGATTATGTATTGCATGCACTTGGCTTAGTGTTTATTTGACCACGACCCCTGCATGACCCCTGTAGGGTTTTCTGATGACAGTCCCAAAGAAGCTTTATCCCCTACTATTCATCATCTTGCCTCGGAAGTTAGGCACAGGACCTTTCCTTTGAAACGTGTCTCTGGGGGTTGTCATGGCGAGCTGTGCTTCCTGACTGCCTTCCATCACGGGGTTGTCTGTCAACACCGTTTAATAGAAGCGGATCTTTGGGACTGGAGAACTCGAGGAGCCCCAAGCGAGACAGACCTATTGTGGAACCGGGGGGAAAAAAGGTGCTCGTTGTTAAGAAGGTAGCGTACGCTTTCAATTAGGCCACACGACCCAGGCCAAAAAAGGTCTTGTCTGAGAGAAATGTGTGGAATGGCTAAAAATGCCATGAGACCCAGCCTAGACACACACACACACACACACACACACACACACACACACACACACACACACACACACACACACACACACACCACCTTTATTCTTATAGTCCTGTATGCAGCTGGGTTGTGCTGAGTGCACATGGAGGCCCCAGCTGGCTAATCCTGGGAGAAAAGGGGCCGGCCAGCCTGAGTTCTCTGCCCCGACTGATAAAGTGTGGCTGGGTAACGCTTCTCTCTCCCCCCCCCCTCCCCGGTGAAAGGTGCTGACGGCTCATTTTTCATTTCGGCACACGGAGGTGAGGTGCTGATCCAATGTCACTCTACATCCGACTGTGTGTGTGTGTGTGTGTGTGTGTGTGTGTGTGTGTGTGTGTGTGTGTGTGTGTGTGTGTGCAGATGTCTGCTATACTCACCACCCACCTTTACTGTGGACGTGCACACACTCTCCCCCCTCTCTCTCTCTCTCTCCCTCTCTCTCTCTCCCTCTCTTTCTCTCTCTCTCTCCACATAAATCAGTTGTGGGTATCAATACTGTTCATAAAAAACCTTGTTTCCTGTTTGGTTGTACTGTACCGTATCTCAGCAACCTTGTGTTCCGTTAACCTGTTCTCTGGCTGACTTTGGGCTCGATACGTTAACACCTAGGGCTGATGGACCGGCAGGGCAAAGGATGAAGTGCTCTAGTTAACATTCCGTTCGATCTGCCTGAAGCTCGACCCTTTAGGAGTATGTAATAGTAGTAGTTCCCATATGAATAAGAGGGAGCAGGTAGCCCAGCAGCTGATGAATGTAGAAAGTGTGTGTGTGTGTGTGTGTGTGTGTGTGTGTGTGTGTGTGTGTGTGTGTGTGTGTGTGTGTGTGTGTGTGTGTGTGTGTGTGTGTGTGTGTGTGTGTGTGTGTGTGTGTGTGTGTGTGTGTGTGTGTGTGTGTGTGTGTGTGTGTGTGTGTGTGTGTGTGTGTGTGTGTTGGTGTGTGTGTGTCTGTGTGTGTGTGTATGTGGTGTGTCTGTGTCTGTGTCTGTGTCTGTGTCTGTGTCTGTGTCTGTGTCTGTGTCTGTGTCTGTGTCTGTGTCTGTGTCCTCTTCTGTATGCCCAGGGCCAGTGGGCTGTAGTGCTGCCTGTGTGTGGTTCTGTTAGTTTGTTCACGGGCTTCTTTCTCTGGGTCAGTGGCGGACCCGATCAGCACTCCTCAGGTTTCGGCCTGGTCTGGTCAAGCCCGACCGGAGGGAGGCGGGCACATGCAGATACTGGAGGTGACCTCCCCGCGACCTTTACTGTTGCTTGGGCCGGTCGGCTGGTGATGTAACAGTGACCCTGCATTCCCACCTGTGTGTGTCTGTGTGTGTGTGTGTGTGTGTGTGTGTGTGTGTGTGTGTGTGTGTGTGTGTGTGTGTGTGTGTGCGTATCTGCAGCCTGTTTCCTCTCTGCATTATTAACGGTGGAGGAAAGATTTCCCTCGAGCCGAGCTGCTATAGCCGTGGCGTCTCCACTGGTGTTTGCAACACACACACACACACACACACACACACACACACACACACACACACACACACACACACACCTACACACACACACACACACACACACACACACACACACACACACACACACACACACACACACACACACACACGTCTGTTTTGTCTGTTTTGGGTCGCTACGTAATAAGCAACGTTTGTTGTGGGCTCCTGACCCGTATTTGTTGGTTTATTTGGTGGTTGCAGCTGCGGAGGCTGCTGTAGCTGTAGTTGTTGAATGTAGGCCTCGTCAGAGTGTTGGAAGAGCTTGTGTTGGGAAATATGGTGATACTTTGTGGTCCACACACACACAGTGGTCAATTTATGACACACTGCCCCCAAGTGGTGAAATATGGTCAGAACACCCTGTGAGTTGCACCTCCCTGCAGTCTTAGTGTAGTGTTCTTTCCTATCGGGCCTCCTTTAAAATCGAGACCTTTTTTTCTGTTTCTCAAGTACTGCGTGACTGAGTGCCATTACTGCGGTTGAGTGTGTGCTCCGACTGTCATACCAGCCACCCTGGGTCTGTGGTGCTGTAGGCAGAATGCAGGTTTGGCACACAGTAGACCCAGGAGTGAGGCCAGGTCTGAGGCCAGATCTGAGGCCAGGTGTGGTGACCGCACTATTTCCATTCTTCATGTCGCATATTGATCGGCCAGGTCTGAGAACAGGAGTGATGAGGCCAGGTCTGAGGCCAGGTCTGAGGCCAGGTCTGAGGCCAGGTGTGGTGACCGCTCTCCTTCCATTCTTTATGTCACACATTGATCGGCCAGAGTTAGGACGCAGTGCTCTAGCCTAGGATCACTTCCTGTACTGTGCTGCTGTGAGACTGAGATTTCAGTACTTCCTGTTTTAACTCCTACTCTCCTCTCTCCTCTCTCCTCTCTCTCTCTCTCTCTCTCTCTCTCTCTCTCTCTCTCTCTCTCTCTCTCTCTCTCTCTCTCTCTCTCTCTCTCTCTCTCTCTCTCTCTCTCTCTCTCTCTCTCTCTCTCTCCCTCTCCCTCTCCCTCTCTCCCTCTCTCTCTCCCTCCCTCCCTCTCTCTCTCTCTCTCTCTCTCTCTCCTCAGATCGCCCCCTCCTCAGGTCTGGTCTCCATCCTAAAGAGACGCCTCTCTCTAGAGGAGGCCAACTCCTCTCGGCCCGCCCCCAAACCCAAGGCCCTCACCAAGCGCAAGGTCCGCTTCAGGGAGCCCGACGACGGCTTCGACCAAGGTGAACACCTCCCACGCTCTATAGGGATAGATATGCCCTATAGATTCAATTAAATTAAATTTAATTTATATAGCGCCAAAATAATAACATTGTCTCAAGGCGGTTTACCGAGCCCAGTGCCTGGCTGGATATATAGTAGCTTTGGGTGAGTGAGGTTAGACTTGGCAATTATCCTGAGTAAAATAGTAGTTTTGGTTAGATTAAGGTTAGATTTGGCAACTATCCTGAGTAAAGTATTAGTTTTGGGTGAGTGAGGTTAGATTTGGCAATTATCCTCCTGAGTAAAGTAGTAGCTTTGGGTGAGTGAGGTTAGATTTGGCAATTATCCTGAGTAAAATAGTAGTTTTGGTTAGATTAAGGTTAGATTTGGCAATTATCCTGAGGAAAGTAGTAGTTTTGGGTGAGTGAGGTTAGATTTGGCAATTTATCCTAAGTTATGTAGTAGTTTTGGTGAGTGAGGTTAGATTTGGCAATTATCCTAAGTTATATAGTAGTTTTGGGTGAGTGAGGTTAGAGTTGTCGTATCTTACCCAAACGTATGCCTTTCCCCTGCAGATGAAGTGAGCGGAGACTCGTGGGTGCTCCTCCTCCTCCTGTGTCTGGCTACCGTGGTGATCAGTGTGGGCGGGACGGCGCTGTACTGCACGGTGGGCGACGCCCAGTCCAGCGTCTGCACGGACTTCTCCCACAACATGGACTTCTACGTTCAACAGGTCCAGCGAGGCATGGCCGAACTCAAACACTGGTTCTCCCCCAGCTCATAGCGTGGCTGGGGCAGCAGAGGGACCTTCAGAGAAAGATAGATGTGCGTGCGGGCGTGCGCGTGGGCACGTGTGTGTGTGGGGGCACGCGTGTGTGTGTGTGTGTGTGTGTGTGTGTGTGTGTGTGTGTGTGTGTGTGTGTGTGTGTGTGTGTGTGTGTGTGTGTGTGTGTGTGTGTGTGTGTGTGTGTGTGTGTGTGTGTGTGTGTGTGTGTGTGTGTGTGTATAGAGTACAAACTGAGGCCCTTTCCCTAAACGTTTTTAAAGACACTGAACCGCCCTGTATGTTGTATGTCTCAGGGTTAGCATGTAGCGAACACCCAGAAGAAATCATCTTAGCCTGGCAGCTGAGGCCTTCTCCAGCGCCTGAGCGCCCCCTGCTGTTTGATTGGTGTAAAGGCACGAGTGGGTTCCTGCACAGAAACCCACAGAGGTGAAGGCAACGCTTCTGGGAGGACGGCCCATGGGGCTGTTTACTGAGCACAACACACACATCACCACAAGGCTGTCAGCTTTACAGAGGGGATTCCACACGCAACCATGGAAACCCTCAACAGGAAGCAGCCGATTGGCCAGTTTCAGAATGATGCAGCTAAATGTTTACTGCCACCTCAAACCTTGAAATGAACATTCTGATCAGTTCGGATGTGCTTTTATTTGTTTTAGTTTTTTTTTTTCTTTTTCTTCTTTTTTTTTTTTTCCTCGGATATTGTTTTTGATTTTAGACATCAATCCACTTTAAACGGAAGGCCAGCTGGCATTCACTAATAAGCAGCGCGGAGCCTGGAGGTAGCATCGTCCACTCATTGATACGGGACTGCGGCAGGGACGAGGAAAGCAATATGTGTCTCTTTCGAAGAATGTTTTTGATGCTATATTCTAAAGACTAGTACGGTACTACAGACAGAGCATATGTACCTGTATAAGTGGTGAAGACCACTGGTTCAGGACGTCGTCTCTATCGTTACGCTTACAATTGATGTTATTCTTAATGGTGTCAGTACGAAGAATGCATACTCTTCACTCGTACGTCTATGTATGCTACTGCGATGGAAGGAATTGATACCATTTGATTTGTATTATTTTTCCCTCAGATTGAGATTGTGTTATATTTGTCTTTTAGTCTTGGATTTGTGTCCTTGTTAATGTACTGCTAGGTGACAATGCACAGACGTGTACTTTCCTTCTTTTTTTTTTTCCTCTCTAAACCAAGTCAAACTAGATTCTGTGACAATAGGCGTGTTTCCATTAACCGGCATAATGCGCAATTTGAATAGTGAATTTTGAAAAAAAAAAAAAAATCTGATATCGCAAAACACATGTAAACGCTCGCATAGGATGGTTTTTCAGACAAGGCAACAATATTTGGCAAAATGAAAATGGAAACATTTTAAGCAAGTATTTAAGTGAGACACGTGACACTACGTTAAAAAACATTACGCGTTTTATGAGGTCTAACAAGAAGACAACAATTATTCTTACTGTTGGTTCGAGATAAAGAAATTAGCCTACTGCAAATCTAGAGAACAAGCTACAACAAAATGCAAATATTTATGAGGATCATCGGTTGCCTCACAATAATAATGACGTGCATCACATGCCCTAGAACTCATCGCCCAAGATTATTATCGAGGATTATTCGATTATTCGATCACTATCACGCCTATTTGTGGATGCAATAGAAATTAAAGTGCCAAGACTTATCAGATCTTGGAGATCCGTTGCCATGTTTACCTGGAATGACTATCGCCAGAGGAGAACCCCAAGCTTTAAGCCCATAATATTACTCAATGGAAACACAGACCATTCGCAATTGTGTTCAAAAACCTTGCTTTTAATTTTGCGCAAAACTGCAATGGAAACCCGCCTAATGAGAGCATGTAGGCCAATAGGAAGATGAGGTTAGTCCTTGTAGAGGAAGCCTGGATGGATAGGGTTCGAATACACATAAGCGTTTTTTTTAAAACGGGACGCTAGAAAATGCATTGATTCTTATGGTATGGCGCGCTTTCACGCGAAGAAAAAAAAAAACGCTTATGTGTATTCGAACCCATAGGGAGCGGTCTGCAGCAGGGCTGCTTCATTTAGAAAGAGGTCTGCATCGCTTCAGCTATGAAGGCTAGACAGGTGGGTTGGCCTGTATGTGTTTGTTTCCTCTTAATTTGCACGTGTTGCCTGGCTGGCTCAGGCAACAGTCTTAATCAGAGTGTGCATTTAATGACGTATTTATTTAATGTACAGTAGTGGAAAGCTTTGTGGAAAGAAACAACTTAAAAAAAAAAGAACATTGAAATACGCATGTCCTCTTTTTTTTTCACTACCTGGACGCTATGTGGGTATTACCTTTCTCTCTCTCTCTCTCTCTCTCGCACGCTCTCTCTCGCTCTCACTTTCTTCCTTTCTTTCTTTCTTTCTTCCTTTCTTTTCTTCCCCTCCATCTGCTAGTAGCAGGGCTGCTCGTGAAAAGAACTGTCCAATGGAGGAAAAAAAATTGCTTCTTTAAAATGTCTGTTATGGGACTGACATACTTGTTTTTCTGAAGGGTTTACCATGTTTTAGTTTTTTAAACTGTAAATATTACGCAAATATTACAAATTTTTAACGTCCTTATCTGATTTTCATTGTCTTTTCTTTAAGGTATTGGGCTTCTGAAATGTAAAGGTTATGGTATGGGATGCTGATACCTTTTTCCTCTGGTAAATAAATCTTATTGTTGGGACTGAATTGTCTCTTGTTGTCTTCTTGTGCTTTCTATCCATTGCATTTTGTTTGTTTGTTTACGATGAATAAATACTTCTATTTTATAACAAACCAATAAGTGATCATGAGAAAAGAGACTGTGTTAAAGTCAAAGCTCTATTCTTTTCGCTGATTCATATAATATGAATACTTTATTTTTAAATAGCACTTTTATAGAAACTCAAAGACGCTTAAATACCAGATCTAATACCACATAGTCTATAAGCCACATAACCTTTAATTGCAGTCTCCTGTGTGGATGTAGGCCCACTTTGCTGAACATCGCATTGCCTGGAACAGGTCCAACTGCACTTGATGGGAAAATTAGTCTTTTAAGCAGTCTACCAGTCATGAGTTCCTGTGATACAAGATCTAGTGAAGTGCATGTGACTGTTCATATGGGGTTTTGCAAACCTACTGAACTAATGATGCCAGTATATTGTTTATTCATTTGGCCACATGTTGGCTAAGACCCATTAAAATAGGGTACACATGTGCCTGGACCGTTTGAGAGAGGAGGCTGAAGAGTACAATACTTATCACGGTATTGATGTAAAGTTTCTTGTAGAAGAATGAAACGAATGCAAAAGATAATATGAATTCAAGTGAATACAATTATGTATTGTTTTGAATATACACTGAAAGTGCGTAACAATGTGAGCGAGAGTGCCCGTGACATTGAGCCACAGCCACCCCAGTCCTGAAACGGACAAATCAGGCGGCACTTAGTCATTGGCCTGCGCAGGGCAACCATCGCAGGCTCATCCAATCGGATTACAGGCCAAGTATCGTCTGTGGTGCTACGGAAGTACAGAGACGCAGTCAAGTTGAGCACCTCGCACTTGCACGCTGAATCTCTGATCTGTCAGATCTTAACCTGCAAGCATGGCGATGGTCAGTACATCCTCTGCGAGACCCTATCATATCATTATATTTGGAGCTTCGGGATTTACCGGACAGTTTGTCATTGAAGAAGTCGCACGGACAGCATCGGAGGGTCCGAAGGGGAGCTTGAAATGGGCTGTCGCCGGGAGGAGTAAGCAAAAGCTGGAAAAAGTTCTAGAACAGGCCGCTGAAGTGCTCGGTATGTATTCCATGCTAACTTATTTGAACATTTGCACAAATTAAGTATTTTAATGTATGTCATGACTCCGCTACATAGTCACATATAAGACAGAGTTTGCAGGGAAGATGTGTGTTGCGACGCTAGCGCGATAGCATAGTTAGTCAATTAACATGACTTGTGTATAGGTGAAGGGTTAGCTATCTACCAGGAGCTTCTTACAGTGACAGTGGTTTATGCCAGGGAGTCGCTTTAATTCTAAAGCTAAACCAGAGCTGAAGCAGCAAGGGAATTATTGATGTGAATCAAACTACACATCGGATTAAGTTTAGCATCGGATTAAATTAGCTCGTTTAAGTGAGCTTCCTTAGGGCTCAGATACACATACGCGTTTTTGTAAAAACGCGACGCTAGGAAATGCATTGATTCCTATGGTACGGGGCGCTTTGCGTGAAAGCGCGCCGTACCATAGGAATCAATGTATTTCCTAGCGTCGCGTTTTTAACAAAACGCGTATGTGTATCTGAGCCCTTAGAATGCACTCGAGCAGACCCACTGTGCAAAACTGAACTCTATGCTCACGGCCTGGCAAATCAATGACATGGTTGTGCCACGAATTAAGGCACTACCCTAATTATGTGGACAACAAGTCTTTTGTGAATGTAGCAACCGAGAGATAGGGATTCACTTAAGCAGGAGATTTAAGGGAGCGTCTCCGATTGAAGTTCACACAAACGACGAGCAACCTTTTAGACTCCGGCTATGAAGCCAGAGTAGGACTAAGGCTAATGCTGTCTGGATGTGGTTCAGCTGAATGCAGACTTTGATGTCAGCGAAGGTTTGGTCTTCGGCCACAGGCGGACCCTCTCTAGGGAGGGTCTGTCAGGCTTATACTGAACGGCAGCTGCTGGAAAAACAATGATCCGACACGATTACTGCCATCCCGTAATCAGCACACTACCTAGCCGGGTTGGCATGGTTTATTTCTCCTAAATAAAGCCGTTTATTTCTTTCCATGGTTTATGGCGAACCTCTCCTGCGGCACTTTATGCCTGGTGTACAATAAATAAGATGACCGTCTTGATTACTGTATAATAGTGTCGCTGTTAGAACACCTCTTCTGCCTTTGGCCTTAACTCCTTTAGTCTATGGTGTGTGTGTGTGTAGTGTTCATCCTGTTGTGTATGTAGTAGTCATTCGACTTGACTGACTGGTGATACCAGTTGAATTTGCATAGCTGTCACCGAGGTGATGACACAACTGACCTGTCTCTGTCTCTGCCTTGTCAGGTAAGCCGGAGCTGAAGTCAGAGGTGGACATCATCGTGGCTGATATCGGCGAACCGGACTCCTTGGCTGCCATGTGCAAACAGGGCGTGATTGTTCTCAACTGTGTGGGCCCTGTAAGTGTACAGCACAGTGTTTGATTGTTTCCAGTTCAGATGATTCTGGCCAGCCAGCGCCCTCTACCAGCATGGCCTGACTTACTAGTCTGTGGAGGCCATTGATCTTGAATGGACAATGACTGGCAGAATAGTGCGTATGACCCCTTACAACATGACATGAATGGCTGACCATGGCATGACTATGTCGAAAGCAAAGCTTGCACACATCCACGGGTAGAGTGCCACACACACACACACACACACACACACACACAAGGTTGTGAAAGCCACTATCATTAGTCCTGATGGCAATCACAGTTGGACTCTGCACCAGTGGCCTGGCCTGGCCATGTTCACACTCTTAGACAATACAGATGAAACAGGGTTACTGTGTACACATTATAGAACTGGACAGTTAAGCTGACCACACACTTCTGATGGCTGTAGTGCCTGTATCAGGTCCAATATGGCCGTATGAGGATGCGGTTGCGTGACTCTAAGAATGCCTTTCCTTCTCCTTTGTCTAACAGTACCGCTTCTTTGGCGAGCCTGTGGTCAAGGCCTGCGTGGAGAATGGAGCACACACTATTGACATCTGTGGGGAGCCTCAGGTACGACTCAGTCACAAGTATTCACATCTAATGCACAGGCTCCAAATATCTCCTTCTGTCATAGATGCTATTATTATTGTTGTTGTTGTTGTTATTATTGTTGTAATTATTATTATAAGCTAACAGCCTAGTGATTAAGGGCTCCGGGGTCAGTTCAATCTGCCCTTACTCAAGCATCAGCTACTCTTGTAATTTGGTTGGATGTCTCCTGTCTGTGATTATTTTGGTGAACTTACTGAGTGTCAACAGCTGAATCTGAGTGTCCTAAAACAACACAATGTGTGTCTGTAGTTCCTAGAGGGGATGCAGTTGAACTACCACAACCAGGCTTCAGAGAAGGGAGTCTACGTCGTCGGCAGCTGTGGCTTTGACTCCATACCTGCCGACATGGGTGTGCTGTACACCAGGGACCAGTTCAAAGGTACCGAGACGTCACCGCTCTTACTTTTCTTGTTTGTTTGTTTGTTTGTTTGATCTGTTCCTGCATGGTGACGTAGACGTCAGTTATGCTCTGTTCGTGAAAGGTGACGTAGACGTCAGTTATGCTCTGTTTCTGAATAGTAACGTAGACGTCAGTAATGCTCTGTTCGTGAAAGGTGACGTAGACCTCAGTTATGCTCTGTTTCTGAATGGTGATGTAGACGTCAGTTATGCTCTGTTTCTGAAAAGTAGCGTAGACGTCAGTAATGCTCTGTTCGTGAATAGTAACGTAGCTGTCAGTTATGCTCTGTTTCTGAAAAGTAACGTAGACGTCAGTAATGCTCTGTTCCTGCATGGTGATGTAGACGTCAGTACGGCTCAGTTTCCAGAGGTCTTTGCTCCCCTTTTTCTTCTGATGCGTAAAGTTTACACAAAGCATTAACATGGAGATGACTCGTGCATTCCTGATTCACAGGCACTCTCACGGCGGTGGAGAGCTTTCTGACTGTCGGCTTCGGACCAGAGGTAAACATTCTGTGTCTGTGTCTGTGTCTGTGTCTGTGTGTGTGTCTGTGTCTGTGTCTGTGTCTGTGTCTGTGTCTGTCTGTCTGTGTCTGTCTGTGTCTGTCTGTGTCTGTGTCTGTGTCTGTGTCTGTGTCTGTGTCTGTGTCTGTGTCTGTCTTCACCTGTTCTGTTCGTTGACCTTGAGACTACTGTAGGCTGACCTCCTCCTCCCTCTCTCTCTCCACTTCTCTCTCCCCTCCCTCTCCACCTCTCTCTCTTTCTCTTCTCTTCTCTTCTCCTCTCCTCTCCTCTTTCCTCCACCTCTCTCTCTCTCTCCACCTCTCTCCCCTCCCTCTCCACCTCCCTCTCTCTCTCTTCTCCTCTCCTCTCTCTCCACCTCTCTCTCTCCTCCTCCCCCTCCCTCTCTCCACCTCTCTCCTCCCCCTTTCTCTCTCCTCCTCTCCTCTCTCTCCACCTCTCTCTCTCCTCCTCCCCCTCCCTCTCTCCACCTCTCTCCTCCCCCTCTCTCTCTCCTCCTCCACCCTCTCTCTCTCTCTTGTTTCCTTGCCCAGGGGGGTTGCGTCCACGACGGCACCTGGCATTCGGCCATCTACGGCTTTGCAGACGGCCCCAAGCTCCGCGGCCTGAGGAAAAAGTTTGGATACCAGCCCCTGCCCGTCGTTGGGGCAAAGATAAAGAGGAGGTGGGTGCAGCGTTGGTGCTTGGGGCAGCGTTGGTGCTCGGGGCAGCGTTGGGGCAGCGTTGGTGCTCTGGGCAGGGTTGGTGCTTGGGGCAGCGTTGGGGCAGCGTTGGGGCAGCGTTGGTGCTCGTGTCTGTGTTGGTGCTTGGGGCAGCGTTGGTGCTTGGGGCAGCGTTGGGGCAGCGTTGGTGCTCGTGTCTGTGTTGGTGCTTGGGGCAGCGTTGGTGCTCGGGGCAGCGTTGGTGCTCGGGGCAGCGTTGGTGCTTGGGTCAGCGTTGGTGCTCGGGGCAGCGTTGGTGCTTGGGACAGCGTTGGTGCTTGGGACAGCGTTGGTGCTTGGGGCAGCGTTGGTGCTTGGGGCAGCGTTGGTGCTTGGGGCAGCGTTGGTGCTCGGGGCAGTGTTGGTGCTCGGGACAGCGTTGGTGCTCGGGACAGCGTTGGCGCTCGGGTCTGTGTTGGGCAACAGGTCCCAAGTTCAAGTAGGATACATGAGTTAGGGGGTGTGGAGGAGAAGGGGAGAGGTCAGGCATGTGATTGATGGAGGTACTATGTTTCCTTAACATTGTTCTACAGTCAGTTAAACTGAAATATTTGATCAGTTCTATATATTTGGGAACCAATGCTCTCGGGGTCTGTTTGTGTGGGTGATGTGTCTGTTTGTGGGGGTGATGTGTCTGTTTGTGTGGGTGATGTGTCTGTTTGTGTGGGTGATGAGTCTGTCTGTTTGTGTGGGTGATGTGTCTGTTTGTGTGGTCTCTGGGTCTGTTTGTGTGGGCGATGTGTCTGTGTGGGTGATCTGTCTGCACGAGTAAATGACTGTGTGTTCATGTGTTCCTTGCCCCGCCACAGGAGTGCGCTGTTCTTCAGTAACGAGGTGGAGCAGTACGCGGTGCCCTTCATGGGGGCAGACGTGTCCGTGGTGAAGCGGTCCCAGCGCTTCCTGGTAGAGGAACATAAGGAGAACCCAGTGAGTCACCTACCGAGCACTTAGCGTCTGCAGCTCACCTACCAAGCACTTAGCGTCTGCAGCTAACCTACCAAGCAATTAGCGTCTGCAGCTAACCTACCAAGCACTTAGCGTCTGCAGCTAACCTACCTAGCACTTAGCGTCTGCAGCTAACCTACCAAGCACTTAGTGTCTGCAGCTAACCTACCTAGCACTTAGCGTCTGCAGCTAACCTACCTAGCACTTAGTGTCTGCAGCTAACCTACCTAGCACTTAGTGTCTGCAGCTAACTCATCAAACAATCCATTTGTGATCAGTTTAAAATGGTTGTCTAGGAGCATATAGGAGTTTGATGGAGTACTCCTTCTTTTCAGTGAGCACTGTATCTACAGTATTTGTATCTATTTCTGTATCTATAGCTACTTAGACGCCTTCCTTCTTTCACGTTTCTTTCCCTATTTATATATAATTCCATGAATGTTCAATGTTCATGAACACCATTGCTCACCTAATCCTGTCTGAATCCAGCCAGCCTGTTCCCCACAGTTAGCGCCCATTAGTTCCTCAGGGATTTCTCTAAGGGGCTTTTCTGATGGATGTTATTTGTGATGTTGTTGAGATTGACGTAGCATAGAGGGGTTTTATTGGGACCACCCAGCAGTGGTTGTGCTGTAGTTCTTGCTGTAGCGGCCTCTTTCTCTGTCTCCACTCCTCAGGTGCAGTATGGAGCTTACGCAGGCATCGGCGGAGTGTCCTCCATTGTGAAGCTCATGTTTGCTGGCATGATGTTCTGGTTCCTGGTGAAGTTCAGCTTTGGGAAGAACCTTCTCATAAAGGTAGGGGGGTCAAGAACCTTCTCATTAAGGTAGGGGGTCAAGAACCTTCTCATTAAGGTAGGGGGGGCAAGAACCTTCTCATAAAGGTAGGGGGTCAAGAACCTTCTCATTAAGGTAGGGGGTCAAGAACCTTCTCATTAAGGTAGGGGGGTCAAGAACCTTCTCATTAAGGTAGGGGGTCAAGAACCTTCTCATTAAGGTAGGGGGGTCAAGAACCTTCTCATTAAGGTAGGGGGTCAAGAACCTTCTCATTAAGGTAGGGGGGTCAAGAACCTTCTCATTAAGGTAGGGGGGGCAAGAACCTTCTCATTAAGGTAGGGGGGTCAAGAACCTTCTCATTAAGGTAGGGGGTCAAGAACCTTCTCATTAAGGTAGGGGGTCAAGAACCTTCTCATTAAGGTAGGGGGGTCAAGAACCTTCTCATTAAGGTAGGGGGGTCAAGAACCTTCTCATTAAGGTAGGGGGTCAAGAACCTTCTCATTAAGGTAGGGGGGGTCAAGAACCTTCTCATTAAGGTAGGGGGTCAAGAACCTTCTCATTAAGGTAGGGGGTCAAGAACCTTCTCATTAAGGTAGGGGTCAAGAACCTTCTCATTAAGGTAGGGGGGTCAAGAACCTTCTCATTAAGGTAGGGGGGTCAAGAACCTTCTCATTAAGGTAGGGGGGTCAAGAACCTTCTCATTAAGGTAGGGGGTCAAGAACCTTCTCATTAAGGTAGGGGGGTCAAGAACCTTCTCATTAAGGTAGGGGGGGCAAGAACCTTCTCATTAAGGTAGGGGGGTCAAGAACCTTCTCATTAAGGTAGGGGGTCAAGAACCTTCTCATTAAGGTAGGGGGTCAAGAACCTTCTCATTAAGGTAGGGGGGTCAAGAACCTTCTCATTAAGGTAGGGGGTCAAGAACCTTCTCATTAAGGTAGGGGGGGTCAAGAACCTTCTCATTAAGGTAGGGGGTCAAGAACCTTCTCATTAAGGTAGGGGGTCAAGAACCTTCTCATTAAGGTAGGGGTCAAGAACCTTCTCATTAAGGTAGGGGGGTCAAGAACCTTCTCATTAAGGTAGGGGGGTCAAGAACCTTCTCATTAAGGTAGGGGGTCAAGAACCTTCTCATTAAGGTAGGGGGGTCAAGAACCTTCTCATTAAGGTAGGGGGGTCAAGAACCTTCTCATTAAGGTAGGGGGTCAAGAACCTTCTCATTAAGGTAGGGGGTCAAGAACCTTCTCATTAAGGTAGGGGGTCAAGAACCTTCTCATTAAGGTAGGGGGGTCAAGAACCTTCTCATTAAGGTAGGGGGGTCAAGAACCTTCTCATTAAGGTAGGGGGTCAAGAACCTTCTCATTAAGGTAGGGGGTCAAGAACCTTCTCATTAAGGTAGGGGGGTCAAGAACCTTCTCATTAAGGTAGGGGGTCAAGAACCTTCTCATTAAGGTAGGGGGGTCAAGAACCTTCTCATTAAGGTAGGGGGTCAAGAACCTTCTCATTAAGGTAGGGGGTCAAGAACCTTCTCATTAAGGTAGGGGGGTCAAGAACCTTCTCATTAAGGTAGGGGGTCAAGAACCTTCTCATTAAGGTAGGGGGGTCAAGAACCTTCTCATTAAGGTAGGGGGTCAAGAACCTTCTCATTAAGGTAGGGGGGTCAAGAACCTTCTCATTAAGGTAGGGGGGGCAAGAACCTTCTCATTAAGGTAGGGGGGTCAAGAACCTTCTCATTAAGGTAGGGGGGTCAAGAACCTTCTCATTAAGGTAGGGGGGGCAAGAACCTTCTCATTAAGGTAGGGGGGTCAAGAACCTTCTCATTGAGGTAGGGGGGTCAAGAACCTTCTCATTAAGGTAGGGGGGGGGGGTCAAGAACCTTCTCATTAAGGTAGGGGGGGGGGGGTCAAGAACCTTCTCCTTAAGGTAGGGGGGGGGGGTCAAGAACCTTCTCATTAAGGTAGGGGGGGGGGTCAAGAACCTTCTCATTAAGGTAGGGGGTCAAGAACCTTCTCATTAAGGTAGGGGGGGGGGGTCAAGAACCTTCTCATTAAGGTAGGGGGTCAAGAACCTTCTCATTAAGGTAGGGGGGGGGGGTCAAGAACCTTCTCATTAATGTAGGGGGTCAAGAACCTTCTCATTAAGGTAGGGGGTCATGGCAAGATCCAAATGTATTCAGACATTCTCTACATATTTGTGTGTTTCTTCGATGTCTATTATTATGTGCATGTAATTTCTCTGTGCACGTTATGTATTTGCTGTAAAGCACTTTGAGCTGCATTATTGTGCATGAAAGGTTCTATATAAATGAAGTTTTAATTATTATTATTATTACAGGATACACTACAAAAGCTAATATATGTCTGGATTTGAAACTCTGTCTGATCTTTTTTTCTTACAGTATCCAGAGTTTTTCAGTTTTGGTATGTTCTCCAAGGCTGGTCCAACCAGAAAGCAGGTATGACTCCTACCCAACACGTAAATTACATTTATTTTGGCCAATGCCCATTCAGCACACATTCCAGTCAGTTGTCTGAGCTGTAGAAGCGGGTCTGTTCCGGTCCCTGACACAGAGGTGGCATAATGTGTATTCTTCCAGGGTTTTCTGTATGATGATGATGATGATGATTAAACTTCATCATTGTGTGACTAAATGTAGGAAGAAGTAATTCCGAATTGTTCTCAAAAAACTAAACTTTTCAGCAGAACATCCTGCTATAGCTGTACCTTCTACAGCTATATAAGGCAGGTGCCCCTGAGACCGTTAGTATGATGACTGAATATATTCTGTTCATTTTACATATCTCTTTCTTACTGTACATATCTTATTTATTCACTTATTCCACTTTACATATGAACATACTCTTTTATTTTTGCACATAAACATAAACTCTTTTTGCACATAAACTTTTATTGCTATTTACCACTTCTGGTTGGATGCTAAACTGCATTTCGTTGTCTCAGTTTTTGTACTCTGTGCAATGACAATAAAGTTGAATCTTATCTAATCTAATCTAATCTATTCTTCTGTGTTTTTCTCCTGTGGTTCTTCAGATGGAGGGGTCCTCATTCCGCTTTGCATTCTACGGCGAGGGTTACACCGACGGACAGGACCCCAGCCAGGGGAAACCCAACGCCAAGATCCGCACCCTCGTGCAAGGACCAGGTATGGGGTGTCGTCCAGACAGCAGAGAAGCACACTGACACTGTTAATACATTCTTAGCCATTATGGTTTGTATGTGTGTTGGTGGGTAGGGAGGGGGAGGTTTGGTCAGAACATGATTTTAACTTAAACCACAGGATGATCCATATACCATCTCACATAATTGTATTTAATTGACATAACTGTGTAGAAATCTGTTTTCACTTTGACACTAAAGAGGGCTTTTTTGTGATTTTCTTTGTCCAAAAAGCCAACTTATATCAAACATGACTGATTTATAAAAGCAATTAAAGGGTAAAAACATCCAAGGGGGTGAATGTAGATGTTCATATTATGCCAGTGATGCTCCACCACCACATATCCCATGTTGTCCATCGTGCTGCAGAAACACTGGAGGCTTATGACTGATTTATTTTGTTTTGATTTCTTTTCTCTTATTTAGTTCAAATTAGATTTATAAAGATTTTACAGTGGATGCTGTTATGAGTTATAGAGATGAGCCTAATACAGTAATGCTGTTTCTCTCTCCTGTTAGATTAATGTGTGTTAGAGATGAGCCTAATACACTAGATGATGTTTCTCTCCTGTCCTGCAGAGGCTGGATATGTAGCCACTCCCATAGCCATGGTCCAGTGCGCCCTCACCATCCTGAACGAGCCAGAGTCCCTTCCTAAGACGTACGTATACTCTGACACACACACACACACACACACACACGTCATCTTTCACCATGCTGCCGTCTCACCACACTTAGTCAATAGAGCTGATTGACACCCACTGACTCAGGCTTCTCCAGGCAAACAGCTGCAAATGGACATTTGATTTTTGTAGATACCTTAAAATAAGTGCAACTATGAACAACTAATTAACCCCCACAATTAGCTGCGATTTCATCACCTTTTTCCTTCTGAAGACTGAAGCTTGTGATAATGGATATTTAAATGTAGAAAACACATAATTAATTCAAAATAATCAACACAGTTTTCCAGGCCATAATGGACTGTCCGCTTGAACGGCATAGGTGTTATATGTGTAGCATGTAAAGTGTGAAGTTATTTGAATGGACCAACATCTTCATCCACAAATATTGAATTTGATGAAGTTTATCTCTTGGTAAAGTAGTGGTGGGAACCCTAACTATCCACGTGCAGCCTAATGATCCCGTGTGTGTGTCATGTGTGTGTCATGTGTGTGTCATGTGTGTGTCATGTGTGTGTCATGTGTGTGTCATGTCTTGCAGGGGAGGAGTGTATTCTCCGGGAGCAGCCTTCGCCAAGACCAGCCTGATCGAGCGCCTGGACAAGCATGGCATCAAGTTCTCCGTGGTCTGAGGGCCCAGCACCCCTCAACCCTCACCCCGCTCAGAAGCAACCCCCCCCCCCCTCACTTACCCCATCAGCTCGATCTGATTGGGGGAAACATCTCAAGGCACTTCACCTTCCCTGTGTCTAATCAATGGTTGTTTTATTGGTTTGGTTGTTTTTTTGGTTTGTTCTTTTGCAGTCTTCCAAGCTTCCGGTTGCTCAGTAGATGGGTGTCTTTGCCCTCCTCTGTGTGTGTGTGTGTGTGTGTGTGTGTGTGTGTGTGTGGATGGGTACTACTGCAGATCCAGTACTTTCCCCATCCGTGTCTGAAGCGTACGGGTGTGTGTGTGTGTGTGTGTGTGTGTGTGTGTTCACATGACAAGTCAAGATGTAACTTATTTTGATACTCTACTGAGAGGAAAAAAGGAGATTAACGAAGGATTAATCAGCCCTCCCTAAACTAAGGTTTAAAATAAAAAAAGAGGAATGCATAAAAAGTTTTGATAAAACTTTCACATTTATTTACTATGTAATAGTGACCAAAATGGCCATTCTCGTTGTTGTTGGGACCTAGCAGGGTGAACATGATGTCCAGGTAAAATCATAACGGTGTGGGTAATTGATTGATTGATTGATTGATTGATTGATTTATTTAAGCCTCGGAAGACACATTGAGGATAAAGATCCTCATTTTCAATGGTGCCGAGGGTACAATAGCAGTTAATACATTGGGGAAAATATAGAAATAAATACAAAAAATAAAATAAATATGCATATAAAATAGATGCAGATAAGATAATGCAGATGATGATGATATGTGTGGGGCTAGTGAGCTGGAGCTGGAAGGCTGGGGCCTGTTCTCAGACCTGTGTGTGTGTGTGTGTGTGTGTGTGTGTGTGTGTGTGTGTGTGTGTGTGTGTGTGTGTGTGTGTGTGTAATGCAGATGATGATATGTGTGGGGCTAGTGAGCTGGAGCTGGAAGGCTGTGGCCTGTTCTCAGACGTGTGTGTGTGTGTGTGTGTGTGTGTGTGTGTGTGTGTGTGTGTGTGTGTGTGTGTGTGTGTGTGTGTGTGTGTGTGTGTGTGTGTGTGTGTGTGTGTGTGTGTGTGTGTGTGTGTGTGTGTGTGTGTAATGCAGATGATGATGATATGTGTGGGGCTAGTGAGCTGGAGCTGGAAGGCTGGGGCCTGTTCTCAGACCTGTGTGTGTGTGTGTGTGTGTGTGTGTGTGTGTGTGTGTGTGTGTGTGTGTGTGTGTGTGTGTGTGTGTGTGTGTGTAATGCAGATGATGATATGTGTGGGACTAGTGAGCTGGAGCTGGAAGGCTGGGGCCTGTTCTCAGACCTGTGTGTGTGTGTGTGTGTGTGTGTGTGTGTGTGTGTGTAATGCAGATGATGATATGTGTGGGACTAGTGAGCTGGAAGGCTGGGGCCTGTCTCTCTGACCTGTGGAGACCTGTATACTAGTCTGCTTCTTCTCTGCCCTGTGGAGACCTGTGTACTAGTCTGTGCTTCTTTTCTGTTTGCCTGCTATTGCTGTGGCTTGGAGTTCAACAAAATAATAAAAGAATGGATATGCACTAGTCCACTTGTGTCTGCCCCTGGGTCATTGGGGGAAACAAAATGGCTGTTTTATATATGTAAGGGATAATGTATAGAACGCAGGTCATTGTCGGGAAAATAAGCCCCGACAGGGCGAACAGCACCCCGACGCGAAGCGAAGGGGTGTTGATTCACCGTGAAGGGGCTTATTTTCCCGACAATGACCGGCGTTCTATACATTATCCCGCTTATTATACGGCTAAAACTAAAAAAAATACTTAACACAGTGTGTCTTTTTACAATGTATTTGCTTTTGTTACTATACGTAGTGAGGTTAAAAAGCAGAGAAATAGTTCGCCAAAGACGTTGAACTTCAAAGACAGTTGAACATTCTTTAGAACACAGCTGCTCAACCGTCCGCTGAAACTCCCTTGATAAGTTACCGTACTACTTGCGGAGTGCTACGAAAGATGTGAATCAGAGGCAAAAAGGCCACTTTCCTTGACAGCGGTCATTAACTGCATAGCAACGGTCAGTTATCGGAAAATAGTTGACCGCAGAACGTTGGGAAGCCCCATTCAAGTGAATGGAGCATTCTACAGCATTAAGAAGAGCCGTGTAATAAATATACATACACACGTGCACAAGCGATAGTTCATTTCCTTTCTTATATATACAGTATATATTTAAGCAATAAGGTTCGAGAGGCAGTACGGTATCGTCAATAATGTACTTGTTTGAGGGAGTTGTTAGGCCCGACGCGCAGCGGAGGGCCGGCAAACCCTCGAACAAGTACATTATTGACGATACCGTACTGACTCGAGTACCTTATTGCTTTTATAACACGGTTGCCAGCGACTCCAAAATATTAAGTACAATTAAAGTAAACAGTAAGCTGCCTTTCAGGACAAAAAAGG
>NC_137911.1:29634036-29636536 GCF_963457725.1 Sprattus sprattus | reverse complement strand
TCTTGGCCTCTTTGAGCCACCGTAGGCCACAGCACTGCTCCAGGAAGAGCTGAAAGTCCAGCCTCTTGCCAAGAAGCTCTGTGGGGTCAATCAGGATGTCCTCCTCTCCTAGAGGCCTAAACACACACACACACACACACACACAGGCACACACACACACACACACAGGAACACACACATATCATACACACACACACACACACACACACACACACACACACACACACAGGAACACACACATTTCATACACACACACACACACACACACACACACACACGCACACACAGGCGCACACACAGGCGCACACACACACATATATCATACACACAGCGAGAGGAAGAAGAGGAGAAGAGGGCAAATGGTCAGGACCTTTTTAATTGTATTTACATTCTTTTAATGACATCAGAGTCACTTACAAAGACCCTCCAGTGACCCAGTCCAGCTGGACAGACTGCCCCACACAAGACGAGTACAGAGACAGAGATAGAGCCAGGATCATAAGACGAGTACAGAGACAGAGTTAAAGACCATGTTTACAGTCATGAAGGCATTTAGGAGATCCACACATCCAAATGGACTCACAGTGACTTGAAGTCATCCCTCTGCTCTTAGCAAATGAATATTTAAGTCTGCATACATTTTTTTTTAAACCATCAAAAGCCTTTTAAAGACTGGAGATTGTGGAAAAAAGTATTTTCCTCCCTCAGGTAAGACAGCACACGACTGGAGTGGACTGGTTGGACCTGTATCCAGTGCAGGACTCCTGCTTATCTGTGCCCAACCCAGGCCTGGCCTACTCTAGAGTACCCACAATCCCCCAGGCCTGGCCTACTCTAGAGTACCCACAATCCCACGGGGTTGCAGGATAGCCTACTGTAGAGTACCCACAATCCCCCTACTCTAGAGTACCCACAATCCCACGGGGTTGCAGGATAGCCTACTGTAGAGTACCCACAATCCCCCTACTCTAGAGTACCCACAATCCCCCTACTCTAGAGTACCCACAATCCCACAGGGTTGCAGCTGCGCCTGCAGGATGGCCTACTCTAGAGTACCCACAATCCCATGGGGTTGACGGGCAGCAGCTGCGCCTGCAGGATGGCTTGCTCTAGAGTACCCACAATCCCCCTTCTCTAGAGTACCCACAATCCCCCTCCTCTAGAGTACCCACAATCCCCCTCCTCTAGAGTACCCACAATCCCCCTACTCTAGAGTACCCACAATCCCACGGGGTTGACGGGCAGCAGCTGGGCCTGCAGGATGGCCTCCTCCGTGCCCTCGGGCCCCAGCACCTCCACCTGCTCCTCCAGGGGGATGCGGAAGGCCAGCGACTGCAGCCACAGGTGGGCACTGCCCAGGTGCAGCGGCTCCAGCGGGTCCCAGAACGGGTCTCGGTCCCCGGGGCAGTGGCGAGGGCTCGGCCCCCTCCTCCTGCCCCCCGCTGGCCACCTGCTGCTGGTACACCTCCTCCATCAGGAACTTACGGTTGATGAACTTCGCCTTCGACCACATCCACACCTGCGTCGTGGAGATCATGAACACACACACACACACACAGAGGAGACCATTAGTGTTAGGACAGTGATCATGAACACACACACACAGAGGAGGATCATGAACACACACACACAGAGGAGGATCATGAACACACACACACACACACAGAAGACCATTAGTGTTTAAACAGTGATCATGAACACACACACACAGAGGAGGATCATGAACACACACACACACAGAAGACCATTAGTGTGTGGACAGTGACCATGAACAGTGACACACACAGTGATAGACAGGTAGATAAATAACCAAAAATATGATCATTAGTGGGTGAGCAGTAGAACTTGTATATTGGGATTGTATTTTTTATTTTTTTTATCTTATCTTTATTTTATTTTATTATATTTTTGATGTATCTATTGTCAATGTTATGTTTTATATATACAGTACGTACATTTCTTTAAGGTTGTATAGCCTTTTTCACTCTGGCAGGGGGACTGCCAATGGAAACTAGCCTTTTGGCTATAATTGGGTGCATTTACATTTTAATGTTCATGAATGAACACTGTCCCTCTTGATCAAATAAACAAATTGATTTATTGATTGATCATGTTGTGATCATACAGTGACAGTGATCCTATTTTAGTTGCTGCTGCCACTGCATCAATAAATGAGCACAAAGTATTTGATTTGAGAGGGGTCTGCCTCCATGCTGGTTCAATTTTACACATAAAAAAAAGGCTATACAACCTAAAAAAGGCATTAACATATATATAAAACACAACATTGACAATAAATAAATCAACAATAAAATAATATATCATGAAAGGCGCTTTAAATAAAATGTATTATAAAAGAAATGTGTCACAATCCAAATCATTACGAGAGGCATTTCAACTACTGCTGCATAGGTGGGCAACATGGTGGCTAAGTCCTGCAGCAGATGATTCCAAAGATTCAGTAGTTTCATGACGAACCTACTCCTGCCGCTGGGTAGCC
>NC_137911.1:29624036-29626536 GCF_963457725.1 Sprattus sprattus | reverse complement strand
ACACACACACACACACACACACACACACACACACACACACACACACTACTTCACCAGGCGCTCAGTGGGACTCTCATTAACTACCGCCTTATTCTGGATACGCTTTGCCCTGCATACACACACACACACACACACACACACACACACACACACACACACACACACACTACTTCACCAGACGCTCAGTGGGGCTCTCATTCACAGTTACTCACACACTACACAAGGCATGTTACTCACACACTACACACACACTACACACACACACTACACAAGGCATATTACTCACACACTACACAAGGCATATAACTCACACACTAAACATACACTTCTCACACACTACACAAAGCATATAACTCACACATTACACACACACACTATACATACACTACACAAGGCATACCACACACACTACACAAGGTTACTTTATGAGAAAGGCATAGTCAGACACGCCACACAAGCTACACTCATTTTAATGCAATTCGATGCTACGAGAGCTACACTAGTTTTCATGCTATTTCGATGTCACACGAGCTACACTAGCTTTAATGCTATATATTCGATGCTACCTTTCAGCTTTATAATGAAGTCTCACCTTTAAGCTTTATAAAGTAGACTCACCTTTCTGCATATCGAAGGGTAGACAGAGACTCCTCATAGCAGATATCTGACGGACTCAGGGTTGCAATCTGAAGGAGACAAGACAGGACTGGTCATGAGTGGAGCTATACTATATCTACACACACACACACACACACACACACACACACACACACACACACACACACACACACACACACACACACACACACACACACACACACACACACACACACACAATATCTACACAAGACAGGACTGGTCATGAGAGCAGCTATATCTGTGTCTACACAAGAGACTGAATCCATGTAAGTCTGTGAGACAAATACAAATTCAGTCTTTCTTCGCCATTCAAAATACAGATTTAGGAGAAGCACTAAAATGACATATAATAACATCTTATGGATAAACAGTATTCGAATGTAATTACTCTCAACTACACACACACACACACACCCACCCACGCACACACACAGGTTGTACCATGACAGTGCGGCTGTTTCCCCCCAGTGCAGACTGCAGTAGTTTGGTGAGCACAGAGTCTCTGTAGGGGATGTGCACCGCCTTCTTGCCCAGGGCAGCCTCCGCCAACGAACTACAGCAGAGGAAGAACATCATTACCATCACCATAACCATCACCATCACCATCACCATCAACATCATCACGCTTCTAATCCCCATAACTCTAATGTTGCCAAAGACCAACAGCAGCCCCCACCACAGGAAGAACATCCTCACGCTTCTCATCACCATCACTCTCATGTTTAAATTATCTTTACAATAAGGTACAATTGATAGTTTTCAGCTGACGTCAGAATGACCAGCTGAAGGGCAAAAAAGACGTTCCACAGCTGTTTAACACGGGAGTTAATACAGGAACCACCCACCTATCAAGCTCTTTTAATATAAGTTAGTAAAATGCCAGACAGTTGTTGCTCGGTTGGCTGTTTAAATCGGCGAGGAGACAAGCCCAGATTTAGTTTTTATCGCATTTAAAACCCGCTACCGCTCCTGCCAGCTGATCAAAAAATGTTTATTTCGCCGTGCTGCCAGCTGATTGTAGACGCCTTCTGCGTCAACTTTTCTCGGACACACAGTAAAGTAGCCTTACTTTTGGAGCTGGAAATAAAAGCAGTCACCCTGTTCTGGTCGCCTAATTTATCAGAATAACTACCTAAAATGGGAATAAATCAAGTAATAAAGACAAGAAACAAAGCATCAAAACGATTCAAAGTGGATTACCCAGCTGCTGATCTACCTAAGTATCTAAGCAAGCAAGTAGGCTAGGCTAGTGTATTTTGTCATTCAACTAGTAATACTACAATGTCAGTAGAAAATATATGGGAAGATCATTTAAGTTGTCGTTCGCCAGACAAGGTTTTCGTAGCCTACTTAAACCAGGGACCGTTTAAACCAGGGAATTGTGTCAAAAAATAAAGAACATCGTTGGGTAGGCTAACGGCTGCTAGCTTACAGCAGGTACCTCGCTAGCTGGTAGCCTACCTAGTTATTAGATGGTACTCATCTTTGCACTGATTATGAAAATGGTTTTTAGTTTTCACCTTCCGGACGACATCGTTGTGAACCCAACCACTTCTGAAAATTAAATAACTATCTGTGCTTTTGTAGGCTTTCAGTTTTTGAGATGTGTCTGTGGACGGATTTCCTATTAGATAGATGTAAATATCTCCACACTGGAGTTCAGAGGGACTTCGGGGAGGTTAACGAAATAAAAATGTCAGGACAGCTGCAGTAAATGTATGACAAGTTCCTAATTTGTTTTCCCCTCTGAATATTTCTGTCTGGCTATAGTAGTATAGTCTGTGGTTGATGGCAATCGTAGTTGAGTAGGCACTGCTCGAGGTTTTCCACTGTTTCTCGCTGTTTCGCTGTTCCTTTTGCC
>NC_137911.1:29569036-29619036 GCF_963457725.1 Sprattus sprattus | reverse complement strand
TTAATTTGAAAAAAGATCTCCACTGGTTATTCTTAAATTAAAAACAGCAGGCAGGCAGCCAAGTGTCTTTCTCTAAAAACAGAAGACGGAAAAGTAGACACAAACAGAAGTGAGGAAAGGGCATCCTCCTGGGTGGTTGCTTCAAAATCCAAATCGTGAAGTCCTGAATTGACCTTCGAGGGTTGGGTTGGTTTGCGTGGGCCTAGGCCCTCCTGTGTGTGTCGCGGATTAAAACTTCTTCCTCCTGGTGACGGGTTTGGGGAAGATGGCGTCCATCACGCGCTTGCGGCGCAGGTTCATCCTCGGAGCGGGCGCCTCCTTCTCGTCCTCCGTGCGCTCCGCCACCCTACGCTGCGTCCGCCCGGCTGACGGCTCCTCCGGGGTCCCCAGGGGTGACAGCAGGGACACGGTCACCGGGGAGGGGGGCCTCAGAGATTCCTTCACCCTAAAGCCAATGAAGAAACAACCAAGCCGTTAACATTTGCACTGTACTCATGATGGAAGACGCCTGAAGCTGACACTGTGTCTAGGACACCTAAAGAGTATCCACCACTGTGTCTAGGACACCTAAAGAGTATCCACTACTGTGTCTAGGACACCTGAAGAGTATCCACCACTGTGTGTAGGACACCTAAAGAGTATCAAAACACAGTGTCTAGGACACCTGAAGAGTATCAACCACTGTGTCTAGGACAGCTGAAGAGTATCAACCACTGTGTCTAGGACACCTAAAGAGTATCCACCACTGTGTCTAGGACACCTAAAGAGTATCCACTACTGTGTCTAGGACACCTAAAGAGTATCAACCACTGTGTGTAGGACACCTAAAGAGTATCCACCACTGTGTCTAGGACATCTAAACAGGATCAACCACTGTGTCTAGGACATCTAAACAGTATCAACCACTGTGTCAAGGACAGCTGAAGAGTATCAACCACAGTGTCTAGGACACCTAAATAGGATCAGATTCAGAGGAAATGACGCAGTTCTCACCTGGTTGTTCGGGTCTTTTTCGGCTGGCTGGGTTTGGTTTCTTTAGCCACTTCATCTGCTTTGTTCTTGTCCCGAAAAATTACAAAAATCATCCAAATCAAAACTCAAAAGTTTATTGGATTATAAGTGTCAATCAGTCATGCATGACCAGTACATTGGCATCTACTTTATCTTATATATACACACACACAGTATACCCACACACAGTATACCTAGCGTTACCTAAAGTAAAGACATATTAAGAAAGGGAAGAAAAAGGGATCCAATTCAGCAAGCATACACAGGGGATCCTCATGCCCAAAGGACCCACTCAGACACACTGATCAGCGGACCACAGGGTTCTCTTAAACATGGGCTGGATCAGGCGGAATGGTTCTTTGGCGATATCCTTCCTTAACGCTAACAGTACTAGCAGAGAGCTAGGGTAACACACCTGGCTGTCGGAGTGGGACTCTGTGGCGTCTGGAACTCGTCGAGTGCGGGTGACTGGTGCAGGGGGAAGCACCTGAGGCAGGGCGACACCGTTCTCCTCTACGCCATCCACTTTCCTCCCTGAGCAGCACACACAGAGATGAGGGTGAGAAACACAACCATGTCACCCGCACACACTCCGAACAAACACGCAGTAGGACATGTCATTAAAAAAACCAACTATGAAGTCTCTCATTAAGATCTCATTTTAATAAAGTATACTATAATGCTATAATGCTATTAAATAATGCTGTCAAAATTAACATGTTCCTTTTTGTGATTAATTCTGAATAAAAATCCAGTCGAAAAGGAGGAGAGAATCTGTGTTCAAAGTTAAAAGGATGCGATTAAACAATACAAGTAATTACATTTAAATATACTTCCTTTGTGTTGATTCTGTGATTATACATTTAAATATCAAGATTTATTATTTCAAGCTTCAGTTTTAAGAAAAAAGCCATTAATCGCAATCAATCAGCAAACTGTGAAATTCATTTGTTAATTATTTTAATCAACTGATTGCACTACTCTGAAAACATCATGATAAAAGTTTCACTCAAAATCAAATAAAAATAGTCCATAACAATTCAGAATCCATAAAGCTAGGCACCATACACACACTAATTCCTAATGTATTGATCCTCACCTCGTGTCCTCCTCATTGGCGTGAAGATGAAGGAGTCCGTCTCTGTGGAAGCTTCTGGCTCGGGACCCTTCTTCGCCCGCGTGCGTCTCCGACTCTGAGTCCAGGCGGGATCCGTAGGCTCAGCCTCGACGTTGGCGTCCTCGTCCACCTGGTTGCTCACGCCGTCCTCCGACTCCACCACTGGGGTGAGGGGTGCGGCTGCCTGGGTGGGCCTCCTCTTGGCACGGATGATCTCCGTCACGACGGCCCCCGCCCCGGTGACCTCTCCTCCGACCTCCCCCTTGAGCCTCTCCATCAGAGCGTCCCCTAGTGGTGTCCCCGGCAGCAGCTCCACCGTCGTGTCCATGATGGTCTGCTCCTCCTTCTCCTCGTCCTTCCAGAGGCGGCTCCTGGTGAGGCGGCGGACCGCGGTGCCGCTGGGAGGTGCCGCTTCGTCGGGAATGTCCGCGGCCACTTTGGCCTTCTCGGCGGTGTTGGCCCTAGTCTTCCTCCTGCTTCTGGGCGGCGTAACGGCAGCCTGGCTGGCAAAGGTGGTCTCCCCCGATAGCTCCTGGTAGCTGTCCAGGGCAAAGCTGAGGCTTCGGGCTGAAGCTCTGGTCACCCTGCCGGGGCTACTGGAGGCCGATCTGGGGGTCTCCTCGACCGGCTTCGCCTCAGGAACCACAGCGTTGGCTTCGGGAGCCTCCAGGATGATGGTGGTGTTGCGCGTCTTTCTGGCACTCCGTCTACCAGTCTCCGGCACCTCAACGGAGGGCGGTTCGCTGGCGGTCTCGTCAGGGTCTGCCGAGCTCTTAGTTCTCCTTCCGCCCTTCCTTGGAGTGGCTTTCTGTGGAGTCTTTTTGTTGGAAGCTTCGGGTTTGGAGTTAACTGTCGTGTCTGCTGAAGGAGCTTCCTCTTCCTCCTTGGCCGGCTCCGTCCTCCGTGTTCTCCTCCTGGGCGTCACGGCAACCTGGACGTCAGGCAGCAGCTTGCCGCTCCTGGTGGCGCGGCGCGGCGTGGAGGGCACCTGGGCGTCAGCCTGCTCCTCTGCCCCCTCATTGGCCGAGATCTCCTTCTCTGATTGGAGGAGAGGCGAGGGGAAGGTCACGTGTTTCCTGCGGCTGCTGGTCGTCCTGGCGGTGGTGGGAGGGACTTCATAGGTCGTGTCTGCGTTCTCTGGAGCGGCAGGTTCACTCTGCCCTGTGCTCTTCTTCTCCTCCACCTCAGCAGCGGAGATCAAGACATCCTCTTCCTCTTGTTCTTCTTCGGGGACATCATTAGCAGACGCCGGTGGCGGCAAAGTCTCCTCAGCCTCGGGCGCACTTTCCACCTCCATCTGATTTGGGTCCTGCTGCGAGTCTTTGCTCAGTTCCTCGGTATGTTCCTCCAGAGGCGACACCACGTCCATCTCACCAGGACAGTCACCCGCCTCAGCCACCGGTGCCTCTACGGAGTCCTCCGTACTGGCGATGTGTTCCTCGTCTTCAACCACTGAGGCTCCTGCATCGTCAGATTGCTCAGGTGTGTCCTGTGCCTCCAGCTCTGCCTGCACCACCTCCGGCTCAGGGGTGTCTGTCACCTGCTCGGCCTCCGTCTCTCCAGGGGTGTCTTCCACCTGCTCGGCCTCCGTCTCTTCAGCAGAGGTAGGTAAGGCAGGAGTGTCAGACGTCTCCTCGGGCATCTCCAAGTCCTCAGACATTGGCACAGTCTCCTGAGCTTCCCCATCCTCCAGTTCCAACGCAGCCACAATCTGCGTGCCAGTCTGTCGCTCTTCTTCCTGTGCGGGCTCTTGTGGGGGCACCTGGGGGGCAGCTGTGTCCACCTGCTCTTGATCTGCCAGCTCTGAGGTTTTGGTGTCTATGCTCATCGCCTGCTGCTCTGCGTCCTGAGGTAGTTTCATCACCGGCATCTCACCACACAAGTCCACCTCCTCCCCAGCCAAGGGCTCAACCCTCTCCTCCTCCTCCTCCTCCATGGTCTGAGGATCAACCCTCTCCTCCTCCTCCATGGTCTGAGGCTCAACCCTCTCCTCCTCCTCCTCCATGATCTGAGGCTCAACCTGCTTCTCCTCGTCAACCTCCTCGCCGGTCTGAGCCTCAACCTTCTCCTCCGCCGCCTCCTCCTCCTCCTCCCCGGCCTGAGCCTCAACCTTGTCCTCCTCCTCAATCTCCTCCCTGGCTTGAGGCTCAACTCCCTCCTCCTCCGCCTTAACCTCTTCCATGACCTGAGGCTCAACCCTCTTCTCCTCGTCCTTCTCCTCGTCCTCCTCCTCCCTGGCAGGAGGCTCAACTCCCTCCTCCTCAACCTCCTCCACGACCTGAGGCTCAACCCCCTCGTCCTCCATGACCTGAGGCTCAACCCCCTCATCCTCCTCCTCAGCCTCCAGCATTAGCGAGAAGCCACCAGCAGGAGTCGCTGTGGGATCAGCCTGCATGACTGTGGCCAGGGCAGCTCCTCCATCCAGCAGGTGCTGGGGCTGATGGGAGTTGGAGTCCATGTCTGTGTCCTCAGCCAGCTCCAGCGGGACCAGGAGAGTGGTGGAGGGCTTGAGCTCCGTGTAACACACCCCCTCCCCTTCATCCTCATCCAGGCCCTCAGAGCCCAGGCTGAGCATCACCACCTCCTCATCCTCATCTTCCTCCTCCAGCATGATGCCCTCCACCTCCTGGGGGAGGACAAGAGAAAAGGAGATAAATCAACAAATGAGATAAATCAACAAAAATATCAAATATAATACATCTTTATTTGTACAGTGCCTTTTATACCCTGAGGTAACACCTCACAGAAGGAAAATGGGCTTAAATCTAGTTTATTAATTACAGAAACTCAGCATTAGTTTGCTAATTGTGATTTTTGTATTTATTGTGATTCATGTTTGTTTGTAAGTGTAAGCTACTGGATGACCTTAATTTCCCTCAGGATCAATAAAGTAATCCTTCTATCTATCTAATTAAGGCATTTATCAGATGAAATCATCTTTATTACCGCACTCATGTCATCTTCTGTTCACGAGACAGCCAAAGAGAAAACAGACCATAACTATCTTCTCACGTTAGGAGAGGAAGTAACGGTTGAGATGGCTAAGCATGTGATCTTGTACCTGAGCCTCAGGTGTGATGAGTGAGAGCACGGCGGAGGACTGCTCCTGCATGTACTGGGCATGAGGCGGCAGCTGCTCCAGGTACAGGTGAGTAGGAGGAGGGCGATGGCGACCGTTCCCCTCCACCTCCTCTATAATCTCCACCTCGCTACCAGAGTCTTCCTCCTCCTCTTCATCGTCATCCTCCTCCTCCTCCTCATCCTCGTCGTCAGACTCATCCTCTGAGGCAGCGCTGGAGAGATCTTCACTGTCGTTCACGCTAACCACAGCTATGGACAGAGAAGCAAACTTCATCATCATCATCATCATCATCTCATAGCAAATAAGCAGAGACCAGCTTTGATGAAACTCAACAGCCACAATGAACCACCCACAAAAAACAAAACCTGTATTGAATTAGGTCTTACTACTTTCTAGTTTTACAGCAGATAAGGTTCTGAGTGACCCATTACATCATTCCTTTAGTCTAAAAGTGAATGAGATCTCCTCAGTAGTAAATGGCTGGAAACAGATACTAACTGATAAAAGATAACAGGAGCTTACAGGGGGCGCCTGATGTAGTGGGCTCTGAGGAGGCAACAGACTTCTGCGTGGTCAACACCTGGACGTCAGCGGTCACTGGGGCTGCTTCTTCCTCTTCTTCTTCTACTACTTCTTCTTCTTCTTCCTCTTCAGGCATCTCATCAACAGGATCACTATATGACAAATGCAGTCAAGTTTCATAAATCAAACGCAGTCAAGTTTCATAAGGCCAAACCAAGGTACCAATAACTCAGACCAAATCATAAGGTTTTACAGTCTCTGTACCTGTTGATGGAGGTCCAGTTCTGTGTTGGGGAGTGTGGAGGGGACAGATTGTTGTCGAATAGATGATGCTCCACATATGCATCCAGATCCAGATCTAAGGATATAAAAGACCACCTCTCACATTTACAACAATGAATCACTTGTATAGGGAACACTTGTAAAGTATTAATAGCAGAATATCGCTTTTTATGTTGCAAAGGCAAATGTAAGTGGCGTCCATTGACATTAAATTAGCCTGACTCATGTGTGAACTGTGATTTTTCTTCTTCTTCACAATTGAAGACACCAGAGGCCTAACTGCTCCCGGCCTTCATCTGCCATTGCAGTATGACCTGCCCCCAGCCGTGTGTGTGTGTGTGTGTGTGTGTGTGTGTGTGTGTGTGTGTGTGTGTGTGTTGGGGTCTCACCTGTGACGTCCTGTCTTGTGTAGGTGTCACTCTCCTCCACGGCGACCTCCAGCGTTGGCGCGTCAGCGTCCCCAGCGTGGTTGGCCTGTTCGGTAGGTCCTGGTTCCTGTTCGTGATTGGACTCGACTGAGAGCAACGGCTCAGGGAGTACGTCAGCAGCTGATACACATACGCCGACGAGTTCCTCGGCTTCACCGGAGTTCACCATCACCTCCTCATCCAGTAGGTCAGGCTGAAGAAGAGGCTCTGCGGGAGCGACAGGCATCTCTGCAGCTTCCGTTTCCTCCCACTCCAGCGTCTGCGTTACCTCAGGTTGGTGCCCAGTTTCCTCCCAGTCCAGCGCCTGCGTTACGTCAAGCTGGTAACTAGTTTCCTCCACTGCCACCGCCACCTCCATCTCTCCGCTCGGCTCTGATGTCACTTCCTGAGCTTCAGGTTTACATTCCTCAGAGTCCTCCTGGATGATTATCTCCTCCTGCGCCTCCTCCGCCTCCTCAGTCTCCTCCTTCTCCGTGGGCAGAGCGTTCTCCTCCGTCTCCTCCTCCTCCGTGGGCAGAGCGTTCTCCTCCTCAGCGACCACAGGAGCCTCCTCCTCTGGAAGGGTGTCTTCCGACGAGGCGGCTTCTGGCGCAGCGACTGGACGCCTCACCACGACCACCTCCTCGTCCACCTCTTCCTCCCAGATCAGCTTGGGCATGGGCTGCTCCAGCAGGTCCTCCTCGGGTACGGGGGCGTCGTGGAACTCCAGAGTGGACTCCAGCGACTGGTTGACGGAGGACACGCTGTGCTCGTGTCCCAGGCTCGGCCGTCTCTCCAGCGCGGGGGGGGCAGAGGGGACGTCTCGGTAAGAGGCGGAGGAGCCACTCTCAGACCCGGCCCGGTCCGTGTGCTCGCTGGCCTCCACCACCACACGCTTCCCAGCCTGAGGGATGAAGGTCACACGCTGCTCTCCCACCTCCTCTTCCTCCTCCTCTTCGTACGAGTGGACGCTGGACCTCTGGGACAGGCTGACCTCACTGTCACCCACAACCTGATGAGGGATTTAAATTTAAAAAAATGATCATGATTGGATGACGGACAACAACAAATAATAAGACATTAATCATTCATCAATTAATCATCATTTTACTTATCTTACATAAAGTATCTATACAGGCTCTCCTTAGGTATCTATGACCCATGATGTATGCTAACAAACAGTAATAAATGTCAAATGACAATCAGCTGCCCTCTAGCCATGTTGGCCAGACCAGACGGCTCCCCCTGTGGACTGGAGGGAGAGGGGCAGCCCAAAGTCTTATTAACCAGGGTTTGAGTGAGGCAGACCCAGCACGGCCAAGCTGGGCGTGACATCAATACACACAGATGAATAAACATTCAGACTACAGAGCTTATAAAGTATGTTCCATCTCTCCTGCTCGTAGCACTCAAGTGCATTACCCCATTGCTCCAGGGAGCGGAGTGCTTGGCTGTCTCTATAGTTCTCTACAGTCTATAGTTCTCTACAGTCTGTGTGTGTGTGTGTGTGTGTGTGTGTGTGTGTGTGTCACTCGAGTGCATTACCCCATTGCTCCAGGGAGCGGAGTGCTTGGCTGTCTCTATAGTCTGTGTGTTTGTGTGTGTGTGTTTGTGTGTGTGTGTGTGTGTGTGTGTGTGTGTGTGTGTGTGTGTGTGTGTGTGTGTGTGACTCGAGTGCATTACCCCATTGCTCCAGGGAGCTGAGTGCTTGGGCGAGTCGGGGCTGATGAAGGTGATGCGGCTCTCTTTGGGGCGCAGGGGCGGCGTGGTGGAGCGCCCGGGGGAGGCCGAGGGGGTGGCCACGGGGGTGGGGCGGAGGCTGCTCCGCAGGATGGACTGGGGGGTGAAGCTAGAGAAGACGGGGACCGACGCAGCCAAAGCACGAGCTCTCTGGAAAACAAACAGCCAAAGAATCCTTTTAGAACCAAGGGTGGAAAACATCAACAACAACAACAACAACGACAACAACAACAAGAACAACAACAACAAGAACAACAACAACAACAAGAACTACAACAACAACAAGAACTACAACAACAACAACAACAAGAACAACAACAACAAGAACTACAAGAACAACAACAAGAACTACAACAACAACAAGAACTACAACAACAACAAGAACTACAACAACAACAACAACAAGAACAACAACAACAAGAACTACAAGAACAACAACAAGAACTACAACAACAACAAGAACTACAACAACAACAACAACAAGAACAACAACAACAACAACAACAAGAACAACAACAACAAGAACTACATCAACAACAACAAGAACAACAACAACAAGAACAACAACTACAAGAACAACAACAACAACAACAACCACCACCACACAGGAGAGCACAGTTGCTTTAGCTATAAATAGATAAATATCCATTTCTGCTCAAAAAACCTAAATTAATGCATTTGATTCATTCTAGATTTAGTTTTTCCTATTATATATAACTTAATATGTGTATAATAACTAATATTTGTATAGTTTATTGTGTATGTTTATTGTTTGCACCAATGTTCCACAGAAATGTCCTAGTAGGTGAAAACCTACTTGGCAGTAAAAACCTTTCTGATTCTGATTCTGAGGTAGAAGACAGTCCAAGCACGTAGCTGTTAATGGAGCTAAAAGAAAATCTGGTCGTAGACATACACATCCGGGCAGGTTGAAGCCATTTTGATGTGAACCACATTTTGTGAGTGAGAAGTGACCGCGTTCACATGTCCGTTACCTTGACGACCTGAGGGGTCTGCAGCAGGTTGAGCTCAGGGGCCCTGGTGACGCTCTTGGGTGCGGCGGCCCACGCGCTGGAGGTCCTCGGGGGGGTCTGAGGCAGGCGGTGGGGCTCGGGGGTGTTCTGGCAGGAGGGGTGCACCATCAGATCAAAGATCCTGTACGTACAGAGAGGGGGCTTCAGTATACATGACCTCCAACGTGAAATACAACCTCTACGCAAACTATGCTAAGAGTCCTGTTACATACATGCGACGGCAATCCTGGCATGTCAGACACTAGCACTCAATGCCAACCTATGGAGCTCTCTGAATGCTACACTAAGAACTTATTAGCATCAAATTATTAAAGTCAGAGCAAGCATAAAATACACAGTAATAGCAACAGTTACAACATTCTTAAACAATACATATCAGATGGTACCATGACTACACTGATGCTCTTTGGTGTTTGTAACAGGTGCGATGTTGAGATAAATGTGCATCACCTGGACATTCTCTTTTTGGTGACTGCGATGGGCGTGCCCACGAAGGCTTCAGGTAGATCGGTTGGGGGACGCTGGGGGCTCGGCACAAGCACTTCGGGCATTCTGGGACTGAGCACGAAAAAATACAATTCTTTTTTTTTTTTTTTTTTTTTCAGAAAGACAAGAAACCATTGCATGAAGGGACAGTTTCCTGTGGAGAGTCAGGTCATGAAGAAAAACACAAGCATTAGCGACGGGAGCGGGAGTCTTACCTCTTGAACGGAGAAGACTCGGGAGTGCCGTCCTTGCCGACCCACACCTCCTCGATCTTGGAGAGGACGCTGCTGATGAAGGTTGCCCTCGTCAGGACGCTCTCGGCAGCCGACCGCTTGGCCACCGTGGACAAAGGCTGCGGTCTGGACACTGAAAATACAAAAACCACTCGATGAGCTGAGCACAGTTACTATTAATACAGACCAACTTACAGTGGCATTATATATGCAAAGCTGAAGGCAAACATAAAAAGCTGAAGAAAAGTAAGGGAGTTACAGACTCTTCAGAAAACTCCACTGACTGTCATCTAGTAAATGGATACCCAGAGCAACAGCAACAAACATGACTATAAAATCAAGGTGAAGAGACAGCGGATATGTAGCCATAGTATTGTGACTGAGGTTAAGCCACGGACCGTTTTTGAGCACGGTGGAGGGGTGGCTGTACGGCTTGGCCCTCTCGGTGGCCAGCCTCCTCTGGGCTCTGGGCAGGACCTTCCCGTACTGATCCAGGATGGAGTTCCTGGTGTTGGACCGCTCCTTCATCTTGGGGTCACGGTCATTCTAAGGAAACACAATATCAAAGTTTAGGTTTAAAAAAAAACACTTATTCACACATGGTCTCACGTACATTTAGGTATTGTTGTGTGTGTGGGCTTACCACATATGTAATAAAATGAAAAACAAGAAACTGTAAATGTGCTAGTGGACGGACAGAGTGAGAGTGTAGTTCCTCACCAGCGTGTTCATCTTGAGGGTCTGGTTGAGCTGGAGAGCGGGGACGTAGTTGGCCTGCTGCAGGTAATGCACCATCAGCAGCTCCCTGTTCTGGAGGCCCCCTGTGCCCTGAAGGAACCGCTCCAGACTTTCCTACAACACACACACATATGTACATATGAACTCACATACTTTTAAAACGTGTGTGTGTGTGTGTGTGTAATTGGATGCTTTACTTCTCCATCTTTGAGCTCAACTGGACTCAACTCGCTTGTTATTTCTGCCCTTTGGTTAAAAACAGTCTAAAAGGGCTAATTGAGTGAAATATCTCTGATATAGCACTGTTGAGACCATACTATAGATACAGGATATAATACAATATAATATACACACATTATATTATATCTAGTCAGGGATCTATAGGAAGAATATGTATTATATTATATCTAGTCAGCGATCAATAGTACGAATATTTATTATGTTATATCCTATCAGGGTTCTATAGTAAGATCCATATGAGAGATATTTTCACTCAATTAGCCCTTTTAGACTGTTTTTAACAGAAATAACAAGCAAGTTGAGTTCAGGCGAGTTCAGTTGAGCTGAGCTCAGAGATGGAGAGGTAAAGCATCCCTGGTATTTGGACTATTCTGCCCCAAGCTAAGAATACTGAAGAACACCTGGAGAAGGAGCACAGAGAGGGAATTCAAGAAGGAGCTGATGTGGAAACAGCTATAGAGGGTGTCAGGACAGACGAGGGTGGAAACCATTCATCAATGGCCTATGTTCCGAAAGGAATACAAAGGCCTCCCCAACTAAACTAAGAATACTAATGCCCAATGAATGCCTGTACAGAAACACAGGACTATGTCTTTGGAAGGCATGATGGGAAGACTAGAAACTCAGGGCCTTCCTGGAGGTAAGACTAGAAGCGCAGGCCTCCTACCTGTTCAGTGAGGCCCAGGGGCAGCTTGAGCAGCTCCTTCATGAGGCCCAGCTCCAGACTGGTCTCATAGAGGAAGCGCAGCAGCTCCTCCATGTTCAGCTTGTTGGAGTGCTGTCTCAGAAGAGCCCAGGCCTCCACCATACACCTACAGAGAGAGAGAGAGAGAGAGAGAGAGAGAGAGAGAGAGGCAGAGAGAGAGAGAGAGAGGCAGAGAGAGAGAGAGAGAGAGAGAGAGGCAGAGAGAGAGCGAGAGAGGCAGAGAGAGAGAGAGAGAAAGAAAGAGAGAGAGAGAGAGAGAGGCAGAGAGAGAGAGGGAGAGAGACAGAACTTGTTAAGATAATCCAAGATTGCAGTTACATGCACATACAAAACAACAGAGACAGGGCTGGAGGGTAGGGGTGTAGAGAAGGTGTGTGTGTGTGTGTGTGTGTGTGTGTGTGTGTGTGTGTGTGTGTGAGAGAAAAGAGTGTGAAAACAAAGGGCGTCTAAATCCCACAGCATCTTTCCAGAGTCATCTCTAAAGAGCTATGTGCACATAATGTATAGAATATGTATAAAGTCACGCAAATCCATACGTGATGGTTCAACAAAATCAACAATAACTTGTTCAGACCGTGCCAGTTGTAGTGGTGGCGGTAAGTAATAGTGATGAAGAAAGCAGCATGAGTGGGTGTGTGTCTGTGTACCGGTTGTGCAGCAGGACGGAGAGGCAGAGCTTGGCCTCCCTGGTGGTGCTGAGCGGGGGCTTCATGACGTGCAGGTAGCGCAGGGCGATGGCGTACTGGCCCTGGCACATCAGGGCCTCCAGCACGCGCCTGTGCTGCCACGCCCACAGAGAATGACTGGTGGCAGGGTGCAGCAGCAGCTCCAGGGAGTTCTACACAGAGGGGGAGAGGTGGAGGTGAAGGGCAAAGAGAGAGAGAGAGAGAGAGAGAGAGAGAGAGAGAAAGAAAGAAAGAAAGAAAGAAAAAGAAAGGAGTGGAAGAAAACAAAGAAAGAGATGAGGTTATGGAGGGAGGGAGAGGGAGAGAGAGAGAGAGAAAGGAGTGGAAGAAAACAAAGAAAGAGATGAAGTTATGGAGGGAGCGAGAGGGAGAGAGAGAGAGAGAGAGAGAGAGAGAGAGAGAGAGAGAGAGAGAGAAAGGAGTGGAAGAAAACAAAGAAAGAGATGAGGTTATAGAGGGAGAGGGAGAGAGAGAGAGGGAGAGAGAGTCAGAAATATGCTGACTAAACGAACAAGGTCTCTGCAATTCTGCAAGTTTTGGGAGTCCAACCCACACACACACACACACACACCTCCTCGGAGGGGGCCGTCTAGTGTGAATGAACCAGTCAGTTCCACTGAGACAGACTAGTTCTTATTACTGTGGAAATAACACTCTTAAAATATATTGCACAGATGGTCTAAAAATAAAATCCTCATTTCACTCCCTCTGTTTCTGGCAGAAATTAAATGAACTCAACTGGCCTCACCGTGAACTACTGGGAAGGAAATTAAACTGAGCCATCCCAGAAGGTGGCCTGGGTGTTGGGTTTCGATCAGCAATTTGGTGTGTGGCTGTTTGAAGACATACATGTCTAAATGAACTGCATTTATAGAGCGCTCTTCTACTTGCAGGAGGCACTCACAGCGCTTTACAGATGAATGCCTCAGACATCAACTCATTCTCTCACTCACACACACACACACACACACACACACACACACACACCTGTCTAAGTTGCCAACCTGCACATCGGGGGTGGTTGGGGGTTCAGTGTCTTTCACGACACTTGGTGAGGAGGAGTCGAGATCAAACTAGCAACCTGCCGATTGCTTAACAACTCCTCTACCTCCTGAACCTCTATTACCCCCAACATGTCTACAACAGGCAGTGCTGGCGATACACACCTCATGGTCCCGATGGTCCAGTAGCCACAGGCCCTGCACCAGCTTGACCAGGCCAATGGGAATGGCAAACGCGGTGGGGAAGGACTCCACCGAGGCGCCGCTCTTATTGGGGAAGGAGTACATGACATCCAGCAGTAAATAAATAACCTGAGGCGTGGGGGTTGAGGAGAACAAGAGGAGTTTATGACATAAGACCAGCAGCCTCTTTTGTCCTGTGGGAGCTTCACTTGTCTCATTGGGGGAAAAAATTAAAAAAGATAATTTATATAATTTGTCATTTAAAAGGATACAATGGCATGTTTGGCAGATTCTTCCATGTTCTCCAAGAGGTAAATGTCCAGCAAGGCCTGCAGTGAGAAAACAGAAAATCAGCTTTTATTGGCCAAGTTAGTTTGCACGAACAAGGAATTTGTCTTGGTGCAGTGGCTCTCAGTGTGCTTACACATATTACACATATATACATCACAACACAAAACAATACAACAGTGCAAAACAATACAGCAGTGCAAAACAATAAAATACAACAGTGCAATGGTCAACAATCCAATAAGTCTTAAGTGCACCATCCTGACATCACAACCATGAGTGCACCATCCTGACATCACAACCATGAGTGCACCATGCTGACATCACAACCATGAGTGCACCATGCTGACATCACAACCATGAGTGCACCATGCTGACATCACAACCATGAGTGCACCATCCTGACATCACAACCATGAGTGCACCATCCTGACATCACAACCATGAGTGCACCATCCTGACATCACAACCATGAGTGCACCATCCTGACATCACAACCATGAGTGCACCATCCTGACATCACAACCATGAGTGCACCATCCTGATATCACACAAACCTGACCAGGGCCCTGTTCGGCGTACAACTGAAGCTAAGATAATTAATTTAGCTCGCAACTGGAGATTAACTAGCTCGCTAAATGAGAACAGGCCAAGCCGGTCTGGCGACGGGCGCTAATTTATTTTAACCTCAAGTTAATTTATCTCGTCAGCTAAATTGCGCGTGCACGTCTTGCTTCAAAAGGCAAGAAAGGTCGATCCCCAAAACCATGATTTTTTTGAAAGGTACAATGGTCTAAACTCAAAGAAAAAGACTCATTTTTTTCTCCGCTAAGGCGGGATATGACCATAAACGCGTTATGAAGAATTCAAGACCATAATCATGTCAAAATTCATCACTGTCGCGACTGCAACAGCATTAAAGAAACTGTCCATAGGCTGTATAAGTACTGATATCTTTTCTTGACCGAACATGCAACTTTGGTGCAGCGGGCAGAGCGTAGGGCTTGCATGCAGTTAATCGCCGGTTCGATTCCCCATCACCTTCGTTGGAATTGTAGTTTTAAATCGCTTTGAATAAAACCGTCTGCTAAATGACTAAATGAAAATGTATTAATAAGAAATTCAATAAATTGAAGCAATGCAAATAAATTGTGTTTCTTTCTTTCTTCTTATCATTCAACCACCTTACCATCCACATCCACCATCCACCACTGCACAAAAACTAGACACGTTTGCAAAACTAAACGTTTGCAATGATGTAAGTTAAAGTAGGTTAAACAACTTTAGCCAAATCTCCGTAATGGTGATGGGTTATGTGCTCAAATTTCCTGGGATCAAAGAAAACGTTAGTATTCATGTGCAAACTAAAAATCACGTCTCAGGCTGAGCATGAAAGTTATTTCTGGTTTATCAACTGTACCAATGAATGTCATATAATTATGAGTGCTTTTTTCTCCGCATCGCCGACATTACAAAAATAGAAGACATTCAATGTTCGACGGTAAATGACTCGAGAAGGTCTTTTAAATTAATTATTCCTTGTCGGGTGGATCGGTAGCACTCATACAAGAACTCATCATGATGGAAAAATGGATCTTCTTGGCGATCGCAAAGAACTCTTCCTACGCTAATCAAACTATTAACCTTGTCAATGGGATCCCTCCTTTTGGCGTGGGTGTGGCAAGTTTAGCCAGCTAAACTTTGCTTAGCCTGTCCTGGAGCAGGCTAGGGCTAAGCGATTAATTACCATGGAAATTGAGCAAAAGTTGCTTCGCCGAATCCGCTAAAACGGTGTTGTCTTTTTTTAGCCTGGAGTTTAGCTCGCTAAACCGCTTAGCGAGTGTCGCCGAATAGTACCCAGAACAGTGCTAGATCTCCTGAAGGTCTAGCTGCTATACATGTCTTCAGTTTAGTGTGAATCTGGAGTGTGGTATGAAATATATGATGATATATGATGGGGGTCTTACATGTAGTGAAAGAGGCGGGTACTGCCCCGTTCCCCCCTCGTCCCGTTTCCAGAGGTCAGCCAGGCGCTCCCCGCATTGGCCCACCAGGGCGTCAATCATGAGGCAGTCCGCGTTCCATTTGTCCCTGTGGAACACCAAACCATACATAAAGGTTCTGCCCTGCAGACAGACTACTCAACTGAACATACTTGGACAAAAACAAAAGTTGACCAAAACGCTTAAAAAAAAAAAAAAAAGACCTTCACCTGGTTCCTGCACTTCGTATTAGAACTTAGCCAACCAATTACATTGCAAACATTAAACCACATTAAAACATTATCCTAAATAATGTTTGATTTTATGATCTACTCTTTAAAGCAGGGTTCTTACTTGGCGAGTCTTAGTCTTTAAAGCAGATCACAGAGCTGTGAGTTGGGGCAGTCTGGGGTCTTATTTAGCGAGTCTTAGTCTTAAAAGTGGCATTATGCAGTAATTGTACTTCAGGGTTAGGATAAGCAGTTTTACCTTAAAATAATAGCTTAAAAAAAATTGGGGCACTACAATGACTTAATATGGAGAATTGCTTCCGTGCCATTGCAATACCAGGGTCCATAGGCATATTACTGCTTTATGTAGGTTTATGTAGGTTTGCCCCTCCGTTTCTACTGTTTGCCGAACTAGTAAGTAGCTTATTTGCAGTCTTGCTTTGTCTTGTGTTGCACTTGCTTGATGTTTGACTGTGTTAATGATTAGCAATTCTTCCGTTATGCTGCTTTAAAGCAGAACACAGGAGGTGTGAGTTGGGGCAGTTTAAAGTCTTACTTTGTGAGGCGCCCCAGCTCCTCTCGCCGGCCGGTGTAGTAGTTCCTGATGATGGAGTAGCTGTAGAACGGCCTGGAGATCTGCAGAGCGTCTTCATCATCTGGGTTAGAAAATACGGAACAGTGTCGGACACATACCTTCAACCTAGTGTACACTTCCATATTGACAAGTGATAGCTGTGAGCTTTGAAGCAACACATTTTTTTTCAGGACATGAACATGTTAAAAGGACCATTTTGAGAGAAGAGGGGAACTGAGCTGTTACCTGATCCTTCGGGGAGAAGGCCGGTCCGACAGAACCACAGGACCACTTGTGAGTATTGCGCAATCAGACTGGACACCAGGTTTTTGTTAATGAGACCAACGAGACCTGTATAGAGGGCAAGTTGAGTCATGACCAATGTCAACACTGTTTGATATGACTATATACACACACATACACAAATAAATAATGAATATAATACATATGCTAAAACGTATGAAAGGACATCAGTCTACAGCAGGAGTTCACCGTAAAGGAGAAGCCTATTCCAGAGCTACTGTGAAGCAAATATAAAAAAAAATAACAACCACAAAATTGCCAACCCTCCTAACAATAACTGTGAACACATCGTGACTGTGACTTGAAGGTCCAGTCTGTAATTCTGGTATTGATATTTGAGCACAACAGCCCTTCAAGTAACGCCCCTCCATTCTGTGTGTCTGTGACAATGTGTTTATTGGCTGGATGAGTGTACAGCTCGGCAAAAAGCCACTTTTGTACAAAACGATTGTTTTGGGGACACACAGAATTAACAGTTAATGGACCGCAAGGACCAATTAGATGAATTAGGGGGGAAAAAAAGATTTGATTTGTGCATTTCTGTATTTGAATCACAGACTGTACATTTGAAACAGGTGCCATATTGAGCACAGACACCGCTGTAGAGTCTATGTAAAGCACTGTGGGTGGAGCTGCGGGCGGGCGAGTGGTGGGCGAGTGGCGGGCACCTTTCTGGGTGATCTCCTGGGCCTGGCTGAGCAGGCAGTGGAAGATGGTGCTGAGGTTGCCCAGCAGGCGCTGGCTGTGCTGCAGCAGCTGCAGGGTCTGCGGCTCCGTGAAGTTAGACGAGCTGTCAAAGAGGGGCGCACCTGGACAGACAGACAGGCAGACAAACACAAACAAACAGACAGGCTTACATTTCACTCAGTCTGCGAAAGAAATAAGTCTGCTTGTGTTCACATCACCACTTTCCAGTGGGCAAAAGGGGAAAATGGCAAAAAGAAATAGACAAGTGAGATTGTTTAAGAGGTTCTGAGGAATACCACAGCTATGCTCCAATGTCAAATAAATAGCATGTGGGCAGATGAGTTGCGCTGGAATGCTCAATTTAGCACATTTAGATTTAAAACAGCTGGCCGATACAAAAGAACTCTGGCCTGCTAAATCAGCGCAGAGGAAGAATGTTTGATAGCCTCTTCCTGATGGCAAGATTCTAACTCATAGACGTTACTCCTCTCCGCTTCAGACGCGGGTACAAAGGGGCAACTTAAATATATATCAGGTGAATGTTTACTGCTATTATGACGTGAGCGTCAGGTCCAAGGTTGATCTCCCACTTCAGTATTCCATCCCTTTCTATAAGCCTAGATCAGGTGTGTTTGTGTAGGGAGCTGCAGAAGATTCATCTTGTGACTCACAGATGCCATCCAGTTCCTGTTTGGTGTGGACTACTTTGTCCCAGGCCCATTCCAGAATATATCTCAGATTTGTTGCGGACCCTGGTTGCTCTGTAAAAACACACACACACACACACACACACACACACACATAAAATGATACTTGCACTATTATATTAGCGTAAACTCATCAAGAAGGATGAAGGGTAACCCTGTCTAACACTTTAGTCCAAATACACGGAGTTTATTTCACATGTATGCCTTTATCCCTGCCTTCTGTTAAGCACTTTTGCACACCAGGCACTGGATAAACAAAAGCTGATTATTCTAGACCCATAGTCCTCACCCTCAGCAGTCCACTGCTTTATGCATCCCGTGATCAGGCCGAGAGAGCTAGTCTCCACCGCGGTGGACAAGATGGCGTCGAGCTGCTCCTCCTGAAAAAACACCACCACAACACATCGCGTCAGACACGTCAGGGAGCTTAGAGCAAGCAGCAAACAGGCAAAAACAAACAAGGCTTAAGACCGAAACGCGTCTGTTGAAATAAACTGGTCTTAATATTATTGAGAAAAGCTTGAGAGTGCGTTTTTTACTCAAAATTAATATTCTTTTACTCGCACCCAAAAACGTATTTATATTCTTTGGAAGTAGAGCGCGCCCATCCCTACTAAAAACAAACAAGTATCAGCAGAAATCCCTTCTGCCACCTGCTGCTTCTACACTCTGAGTGCTCCGCAGACGATGATGTCAGTTGTTCCACCACCTGCAGAGTGGAGGAAGGGAGCGGGAGAGGGAGGGGGGGGGTCTCACCTGAGACAGGTTGGAGGGCTGGACGTCGGCCAGACGCGGGGACAGCAGGCCGGACAGCAGGCAGCGGGAGTATCCGCTCGAGATGCTCTCGCTCAGCGTGGGGGCGGCCTTCTTCAGGTAGCTCAGCGTCTACAGGGATGACGACAGCCGGGTTACAACAGGGCTCTGGCAGGGCCAACACACACTCGTCACTACGGCCAGGTCTGAACTCTGGAGGCAGGGCTAACACACACTCGTCACTACGGCCAGGTCTGAACTCTGGAGTTCAGTCCAGGGCTGTACCAGGTCAAAGAGAATAAGCATTACAGAGAACATGAAACCTACCTCCTTCTGATGACCGGAGCAGGTTAAGTGCACAATTCCAGAGTTAAGCAAGCAGCTTGCATCTGGGAAGAAAAAGAAACAATGCATAGAGAATGAGTGTCACAGAATCTGTATGAATGCTCAATGCATACGATTTCCTACACACACACACACACACACACACACAGGTTTCTGTTAGCTGGTACTGACCAGTTTTTGCCTGGTAAAATGTATTAAATAAATAAAATGTTGTCCAGTAACATAATTTCTGGACACCGGATTGGCAAGGAAATTCTTGCAGAAACCCTGACACCTCTCACACACACACACACACACACACACACACACACACACACACACATCATAAGCACCCATCAGAGGTGGTGTTGGCCCCACGGCTACTGCTCACCAAAATTGTATGTGGTGGGATTGAAGAACTGTTCAGGGGGAGGGCATGTGAAGGGCAGACCTCTGCTCAGGCTACGCTCATGCACCAGAACGTCCAGCAGGGGGCTGGAGACGGCCATCTCCACCACCGCGTCCAGGGACCACACGGCAAAGTAGGGACAGCTACGCAGGGACTCTCCTGGCCTGCTCCACACAAAACAGCAGGGGTGCTCAGAACCAGTCTCTGGCTTCAACAGGCATATGAGGTGTCCTTCATCTTAACAAAGCACAGCCTGAATGCCATTTTCTTTGAGGCACAATAAACAGTGATTCGTTGACGAACAGTGTGTCTTAATTTAGTTGAATGTCTCCTTAATCCACATAATAAATATGTAAAAGATAAATTCGCAGAAAAACTGTTTGATGTAACGCCTTGAGAACTGATCCCCTCCGTTTCTGATACCCAATGCTACCTTAAGGTATTTTATTATACAAACTAGAAAATGATTTCAGCTTTGAGTATTACTGGATATGAAGAGGACGTACAGAGTATTTGTCAGTGGTTGTCCTGGTCATATTTAGCCATATATCCCATTCCCGTATGAGAGAAAAAAAGGGCCCACCTCAGAGAATCAGGCATCTGTGCGTGGTACCATCTGTTAATATCGAAGACACCGATGTATGTGGATGGCTTGGCCTGCCCGTAAGCCTTGACCTGCCAGCTGAATATGGACACACTGGTGTCTGGGGAGGCCACTGGGAGGAGAGATTACAGTAGTTAAACACTAACCGTTTTAAAATCTACCTGCAGGCCACAAAGTCATTTATTTATTTTCTTCTCTTTTATTAAGCGCCTAGAGGCAATTGTATTGTTATGGCGCTATACAAATAAAATTGAATTGAAGTGAATTTAATTTCTTTGTAAATGTTTAATAAATCTGCATCGCTGAAACCTTCGTTCATGCTGTCGTCGCGGTCGGGGTGGTGGCGGAACTTCTCGATGGTCTGACAGCTGAGCAGGCGTGTGTTGGTGGCCTGAGCCCGCAGGGGGAAGGCGGTGGCATTCAGGTCCTGGCTGTAGCGCTCCTCACAGTACTCTAAGCCCTGAAACACACACATGCAGGTTACTCAGCGGGAGAGATCACCACGTGACCAGACAGAAAACACACAGTGCGCTTATGAGGACATAAAGGTCCCCTAACAAGAGAGCATTATGAAGAACAACTATAATGGAACAACAGAGCCTAACAGGGTCAAACTGGCATGATAATATTATAATGGCATTACAATATAGTGATGTGTGCTATAGGGGAACAATAGGAAATGAAAATTGTGCGTACGATGGGAAAGACATGGATGCTAAATGAAAAATGTGCGTACAATGAGAAAGACATGGATGCTAAATGAAGCAGGGGTCACTTACCTCATACAGAATCTTGCCCGAGGCAAGGCACTTTCTCTCTCCGAAGGCCAACTGTAGCAGGTGGAGACTGACAACGTCTCCTTCCCTGCAGGAGGGTAATAAATCACATGTTAGAAGACTGGGAATGACTGTGAGGGGAATGTTAGAGTACAAGTCTGTGTGTGTGTCTGTGTGTGTGTCTGTGTTTGTGTGTGGGTACACTGCAGGGGATTAGAAGGGTAAAGAACAGTTGAATGTTATTACAAGTTTCGACATCAGTTCAGTGTGTGTGTGTGTGTGTGTGTGTTTGTACTGAGGGGGTTGGATGGGGGTGAAACAGCAGTGGCAGTTAGCTCTAGCTAGTACAAACAATGGGGCATCTCTATGGCTGAACGCCAGCCCATCTAATCCCCTAGCGCCGCCTCCAGAGCTGCTGCTGATGACTAATGATGCGGAGGGAGAGAGGGGGGAGAACTCACTGGTCCTGAGCTGACTGCACAGCCCACAGGTAGCAGCAGTTGCGGGGGTCGTTCTCTGGCTCCTGGAAGGTGAAAGCGTACACAGGAACCCTGCCCCCCTCGAGCTGAGAGTGATACCTGCAAAGACATGTGTGTGTGTGTGTGTGTGGTTGAGACAGTCATCAGATACTGGACAGAAGTAGACAGGTCTGAAAGTGTTACCAAGGTAAACAGATTGTAGAGCAATGCCACCAAACTACCTCGACCCAGTTAAACTGAGCTGGATTTAAGCAAGCCAACAAAAGCAAAGACAAACATTATTTGACAGTTACATTCAGATACAGGAAGACGACTTAGGATTTCCCAGACATTTCCACATAAAAGGGGGAGTACACACACACACACACACACACACACACAGCATTAAAGGGGTAGTACACACTATGGGCTCAAATACACATACGCGTTTTTGTAAAAACGCGACGCTAGGAAATGCATTGATTCCTATGGTACGGGGCGCTTTGCGTGAAAGCGCGCCGTACCATAGGAATCAATGTATTTCCTAGCGTCGCGTTTTTACAAAAACGCGTATGTGTATCTGAGCCCTAACACAGCTTTAAAGAAGCAGGAGACACTCACACAGCTTTAAAGGAAAGTATACACTAACACAGCATTAAAGCAGCAGGAGACACTCACACAGCATTGAAGGGGAAGTACACACTCACACAGCATTGAAGGGGAAGTATACACTCACACAGCATTGAAGGGGAAGTATACACTAACACAGCATTAAAGCAGCAGGAGACACTCACACAGCATTGAAGGGGAAGTACACACTCACACAGCATTGAAGGGGAAGTATACACTAACACAGCATTAAAGCAGCAGGAGACACTCACACAGCATTGAAGGGGAAGTACACACTCACACAGCATTGAAGGGGAAGTACACACTAACACAGCATTAAAGGGAAGTATTCACTAACACAGCATTAAAGGGAAGTACACACTAACACAGCATTAAAGGGGAGGGAACACACTAACACAGCATTAAAGAAGCAGGAGACACTCACACAGCATTAAAGGGAAGTACACACTAACACAGCATTAAAGGGAAGTACACACTTACACAGCATTAAAGGGGAGGGAACACACTAAGGGCTCAGATACACATACGCGTTTTTGTAAAAACGCGATGCTAGGAAATGCATTGATTCCTATGGTACGGGGCGCTTTGCGTGAAAGCGCGCCGTACCATAGGAATCAATGTATTTCCTAGCGTCGCGTTTTTACAAAAACGCGTATGTGTATCTGAGCCCTAACACAGCATTAAAGGGGAGGGAACACACTCACACAGCATTGAAGGGGAAGTACACACTCACACAGCTTTAAAGGGAAGTATTCACTAACACAGCATTAAAGGGAAGTATTCACTAACACAGCATTAAAGGGAAGTACACACTAACACAGCATTAAAGGGGAGGGAACACACTAACACAGCATTAAAGAAGCAGGAGACACTCACACAGCATTAAAGGGAAGTACACACTAACACAGCATTAAAGGGAAGTACACACTTACACAGCATTAAAGGGGAGGGAACACACTAACACAGCATTAAAGGGGAGGGAACACACTCACACAGCATTAAAGGGAAGTACACACTAACACAGCATTAAAGGGGAGGAAACACACTCACACAGCATTCAAGGGAAGTACACACTAACACAGCATTAAAGGCGAGGGAACACACTAACACAGCATTAAAGGGGAGGGAACACACTAACACAGCATTAAAGGGGAGGAAACACACTCACACATCTTTGAAGGGGCAGTACACACTCACACAGCATTAAAATGGGAAGCACACACTGAGGCACTCACTCTTTCTTGAGCGACTTCATGTTCCAGAGCTGCAGGTACCCGTCGGAGAAGCCGACGGCCAGCTGGTTGGTGCGGGCGACGTACTGCAGGGCGGTGGCACCGGTGCCCGTCGGGCTGCTGAGCTGCAGGCAGAGGTGGCGACCCTGCTGCGTCACGCCCTCCCTGAGCCGCGGGATCTCTGACGGGGACTTATTCACCACCTCCAGATCTGCAAAGGCAAAGAAACACAACAACGATCGCAACGATGAACAAACATTAATTGAAGAACAAAAGCGGTCATGAAATTTCAAGTCTGCGCTGAACTCTGCTCTGGACACGCCCCCATTTTCAAAGGTTGACACACACACTTGCTAAAGCCACATTTAGTCACATTCATTTGCTCGTCTTCCCAATCGCATTTAAAACAAAAAATGTTAAGTCTTCTGTTCTGTTGATGGCAAATCTAAGAAGGGCACGTATTATTCACTCATTTCAAGCCATCAATATACCTCAGGGTGAACAAAATGAGCTGAAACGGGGGAAAAAACGGAATTCACCAAAAGTGAAACGGAAATGCATTTTTTTGAAACGGAAAATCATTGGCCCTACAAGCCTTCCTCGCAGGATCATACTGGCATCAGTCAAGTGTGGCATCACTGTCACACTCCTAAACACTGTATGCCACCTGCTGCCCTAGAGATGCCAGCATCATGCTTGCGAATGTATGAGGATGCTAATGTCGTAGCAGAGATGGCTTCGTCAACTTGTGAAACAACTCTTCTGAGAGATACATTTACAAGTGCAAACCCTACACCTTACTCTTAAACTGAGCATCTCTCGAGGGAAAGCCTCACTCGAGTACACTCCGACATCAAACTGAGCATCTCATTTTATTACTGGAGACCGCTATGGCACACACCACTGCACTTTATAGAACAAGGTTGGCTGGCCAGCCCTGTCTGAAAGAAGGGATGCTCACTGGAAGATTTTAATTTACAAAACCATCATTGGGCTGATGCCACTTTATCTCTACTCTTTGGTCAGCTGGAACCGTAACACCACCAATACACGCTCCCAAAGCTTGCTCTCATTACATCTGCCACATGCCAACACAAAACTGGGGAAGACAGCCTTCTGTTTTAAAGCACCCTACATCTGGAACGAGGTCCAAAAAACATTAAGGTTGTGCTCATTTATTTCAGTAAGGGAATTCATAAACCTGATAAAATGTACATCAGACTTCTCTTGCAGTGATTGTAACTGTTGACCCAAACATAGCATTTTTTAATGGATTTACTGGATGTTCAAAAACGTTATTTATGACCATTCCCTTGTACTCCGGGACTATTTTATATGCATATTTATATTATCTATTTTATTTTATTTTTATCCTATGTATTAACTCTCATTGTACCCTCGGCACCATTGAAAATGAGGATTGAATTCCTCAATGTGTCTTCCGAGGCCTAAATAAATCAATCAATCAATCAATCAATCAATCAATCTCGTGGGAGATCCTCACTCGAGTACACACAGACATCAAACTGAGCATCTCTCGAGAACACTGAAGAGGCCAGGGGCTCACCAGAGGCTTCCAGTTCACTCTGGCTGCAGGACAGGTCATCCAGACAGAGGTCAACCAGGAGCACGTGGCCGATATCCGTGACAACCGCGGCCACGCCGAAAAACCAGCGCAGGCTCTGGTGAAGGTGCTGAGTGTTTGCGCTGGCTCCTCCATAGCTCACGATGGGCTCGATGGCCGTGATCTGGAAGGGGAGAGAGAGCGAGAGAAACACTGCATAAGACTGAGCAAATTATCAGCAGCATATCTCCCAATCTCCCAAGTGAAGGCACAACTGAAGCCTAAGGGAGACGGAGAGACAAGCAGATGTGATGACTAATGCGCTTAATAGGGTTGCTTTGTGAGGCTTGGCTGATGAAATCTATGACGTGTCGTCAAAGGCTCTTGGTTCGATGCATTGCCATCAATTCCCTCTCACAGACAAGACATCCACAGGGGCAAACAATGCTGGTTCAATTAAAACTACAACATACACACAAACTCAATGGATGAAAAAAAAATGTCCCTCTCAGGCACACACACACACACACACACACAGACACACACATGCACAGACAGACAGACACACACACACACACAAACTCAACTGAGAAAAAAAAGTTATGGCTCTCTCAGGCACACACACATGCACAGACAGACACACACACTCTCACACAAACTCAACTGATGAAACAAGGTGATGGCTCTCTTTCAGGCACACACACATGGACAGATGGGCAGACAGACAGACAGACAGACAGACAGACACAGACAGACAGCCAGACAGACAGACAGACACACACACAACTGATGAAACAAGGTGATTGCTCTTTCAGGTACACACATGCACAGACATACATAAATCATGGATCATGAATCAATCATTCACATTGTTGAAACGGACAGCTCCAGGCAACCAATTCAAACAAACAGAGAAAAATCCTTCCAGGAAACAGACTTACTCTTGTAAAAAAACTCACAAACCCAACAACACTTGAAGACAGGAAAACATCAACCTTTAATATGCATTTCCAAACAATGTGTTTGCCTTCACAGCCACACAGATGTGAAGAACAGATCTTACTACCTAATTCCGGGGCAATGTGTTTGGTCAGAGTGGCCTTCATCAGTGTCGGGAAGCGGACTCACCCTGCCGGGGATGACGACAGCCTTGACCACGCGGGAGATTCCCAGGTCGTAGAGGCAGAGCATGCTGCCCTCTGCTTCCTCCAGGCCCACCAGCAGCCCCGTCCTCTTCAGCCAGCAGAAGTCCCGCGCTGCCAGCACGTTAGGAGGGTGCTCGCTCAGGCCGCTGAAGCAGTAGGCCGAGAAACGCTCCGCCGTCACCGAGTGCACCACCTCCAGCTGCGGACCATACGCCAGCCAGGCCAGGCCACTCCGCCCTATATCACATACAAGCAGCCACACACACACACACACACACACACACACACACAGTTTACTTCTTTATTTGGATTTGATAAATAAGTACATATCATGGCAAAATCCCAATTTGGCTAAAAGGAAGAATTAAATTGCATTCAGAGTTTCAGTCCATATTGTGCATTACGGGTAAAGGTGACACCTGCGCTTCCAGATGAAGAGGCCACACACACACACACACACACACACACACAGGCCTAAAGTGCTTCAGGCCTTTTTTTGTTTCCAGTACATTTTCATAACATCAAGAGCATGTTCAGTAGACAGTATAAGTACCCTCCACTGCACAGTCAAGTCAGACCTACAAATCAATGATCTTCACAAATCTCTGCAATTAGTCAGCGTCTGCTGCCCATTTATTTACAATGTTGCCTCCCCCCACACTTATTGCACATGTCACAACTCAGAGTGGTGAAATTCTACATCTCTTAAGCTATAACAACATTTCTTTTTGACGCACTCTAATAACATACTAGTAATAACATATGCACATGTATTTATTAGTCAACCACTTTCCATAACTGGTTGTGTTCCACGGTAGCAGAGCGTAGGAGAATGGAAATCTTACCGATGGTGAATCTGCCATGCAGCACCGAGTCCAGCGTGACCTCATCTTCACCCAGAGCGTCTACAGTCACCTCCGGGAAGCGCAACAGGCTGCTGGTGACTTGAGCAGCCAGGTCACGCATACTTACTGAACAAGGGGATAAAACAAATAATTTATTTAAAAAATATATATCACACAAACACTTCACAATACAGACAGGCACAAAAACCACACACCAACTAACTAACTAACAAACAAACAGCAACAGCAAACAAACCAACAAACACAAAATCAATGTGCAAGCCTGCAGGTCTCCAACAATGAAACAGCAATGGAACAATGCAGTCATTGACTTCCATGCCTCGTAAAGACTTCAGAGCCCAGCAGAGCAGAGCAAAGCTGTTTGTATGCTCCCTCTAGTCTAGAGCTTCCGCCACATTTACATGTCCACTGTGAAAGTCAACTACAGACAATAGGCCTTTTTTCTTTTTTAAAGTGGTAGAGGTTTCAGCTGTCAGCAGTTTTGAGTGCTGTTGGTTTTCATATAACAGCTGTAGCAAGTGTGCAGAGCGCTAGGCACACCAAGACACTGACTGTAGTGCTCAAGGCAGCGTTTTAGATTCAGCTCTTTTAAATATTTATTCATTTGGAAAATGAGCCTGGCAGGGCCATGTTGGTGCTTTAACTTAAATATCTAGTACTTATGTAGCACCACAATTATTATTTTTCGGCAAATATAATTTCGCAGGGTGTATGCTCCGCAGGAGATAAGGCTATCTACGATGAATGTGGTGGGCTAGGCCGACGAAACGCACAGGCAACGACGTAATCGACCTGCCCTCACACTTGAGGGCAGTTTTCTTGCGCTCTGGAAAACACGCAAATAGTGCCCCCTACACAAGCCTTCTGATGCAAACGCTCTAGGATTTGAAAATGTGCCCGCGCAGATGTTGAGGAATGGCAGTCAGGATCACAAAGCCTCAACGTGGCCATCAGAACTACCTAACTATATGACAGCACACTCCACAACCAGACGCCATAGCAATGTTATAATGGGAATAATCTGGAAAACAGTATATACACTGTGGTTACACATTTGCTTCTTGATTCTACACTTGATTCTTGCCAAGATTGGTGTTCTGAAGTCAGTCAACCACTTTCTCCATGAAGATGACTAATGTACAGTTAGAAGTCTGCCTGACATAATGTATTGTTAGATTGTTAAATGTTGCAAAAATGCACATGACGCATCTGGTTATTGGTCATCCAAAAAAAGAAATCGTTAGCATTAAATTGAGATTCTAGTGACACATTGCCTGTTTGGCTTCAAGTGCAAGGCCCAATTTTGTTTAGCTAATGGCTATCTAGTTAATTGGACCGCGCAAGTGAAAAGTGTCATACACCCCTCATATGTCATTACTGACACAAAGCCGACATATTATTACAAATTAAGCTCTAAAACAGACTAATTTCACGTCGCTAACCCAGGGAGAGTTATAAGTTAGCAAAAAGCATCACAGCTAAATAGCTTTATACCGGTTTTCGTGGCTAGCTGTGTTACCAGTGAAGTTAGGCAACTTAAAAAACGACCTAGCAACCACATTATGGAAGCAGTTTTAGGTTCAGGTGCCAAACAAAACCAACTGACTAAGAATTTCAGAAACAAATTGAGTTACAGCATATGTCGCTTTTGCTTTCGCTGGGGCTACCTAGCTTCACTATTTGCTAAAATGTGCTAACGTTAGCTACGAGGGTGACATGCCATTAGCGATACAACGCATATTAGCCACCAAAACATCAGACACATCTTAACAAGCCCACCAATGGGTTTGCAACCGGACCGAATAACTTGTCACGGCAACACCACTTTTGCACGAATATGATGTCTTACGTGCAGTAAGTGTTAGCAGCCTAGAAATTGACTACCTCTTGGCAGGTTAAGTCAAACTTCGCATTGCTAAAGTAGACGCAAGCTACCAAGCTGGGGAGCTAACTACTCTTGCTAGCAGCTAAACTGGCCAACAACAATTCAGTGAATTTATAAACTGAGATTAAAGGCTTTTAAGTGATTCTGGGTATGTTAGTAGACTAGAGGCCGACACAACTGATCCATTTATCTGGAGACATTATGTTTTGTTTCTAAAAGCAGGGTATAAAGAAACCGGTTGGTCAAACATAACGTGGTTAGTTAGCTGTTAGACTACTAGCATTGCTAGCCTGAGTTAAGATAGCTAGCTAACGTACCTGTCTTATGTTGACGGTTTCAAAATACTGTTGACTCAAATGTGTCTTCCGACGCGACTTTTCTTCTGTCATAATCCGCCCTTCTCACATGCACATTTGCTTAATTGTATAGACTTAAAAGACGACTTTAACAAGACCAAACTACGATTTCTAACAGTGGACCTTGACTTTTGAGACTTAGCGGCTGGCTGCCCTAACCACTAGGACTTGAACGCAAGCGCCATTTCCATATCGCTGTGTAAAGTATTGCGTTGAAATTTGCCGTCCAAAATCCCGTAGACGTCAAAGCGCCAGAAATAATACCGCGAGATTTCAAACGATTCCTTTGGAACAACTCCATACATGTATGGATACATTTACATTTAAGAAAATAGATGTGGATACATTGCAAATGTTTTTCCAGGAAACATTTTGTTTTGATTAGCTGATCACGTCAAATTTAAATAATCAAAACAAGAGGCTGTCAAATAGCCTATTAAATGATAACGATATATTACCTATACTATAATATTATATATACATATATAATATATTAACATAATATCATTAATAGGCTATTAGTAGTTGTGGGTGAAAACTATTTGTAGTTGGGTTGAAGTGAGGGGCTGTGAATGCATTTTCAGAAGCTCTCACCACTAGATGTTGCTGTGTGTACAAAACACAAGAGAGCTGCCTCTATAGGGCCATATTTCATGAAATGTGCTCTGTACTCTATACATAGAACCTGGAATTTATTGTGAAATGGATTATCATCCTTATTATCCTAATTGTTATTGTTGTGGTTGTTATTGTTTATTACATTTAATTGGATATCTTTCATTATGATAGACTGTCCTCTTCCTCTATGTGGTCATTCTCTCTCTCTCTCTCTCTCTCTCTCTCTTTCTCTCTCTCTCTCTCTCTCTCTCCCTCTTTATGTCTGTCTGTCTGTCTCTCATTCCCTGTTCCGCTTAGTGCCCACCTCACAGTAAGACAGTCCTTTCAGCTTATGTAAGTGTTTGCATTCTCTCCCTCCCCCACATCCCATCCCTTCTTTGCCATTATTGTGTGGTCTTTCATCGTTTAAAAATATGAACTCTTCTAATCTCCCTGGGATTTCCCTAACAGTGCTTTCACCCGTAGTTTATTTCAAGCCCTGATTGACATCTTGCATCCCATAGACGCATGGTTTAGTTATTACATGCCACGTTTGAAAGAAAGGCAGCATTTGAGGCAGCACCTGTCATTCATTTTTGTTGGTAGAATGTAATTATGTTCTAATTTTGATGGAAAAAAATACAGTTGCAAAAAAATGCAAACCATTCATCCCAGCGGCGCATGAAGTAAAATGAGTGGGCAGAGAGGTGTGACAACTGCAGCGTAGAGTGGAAATTATGGGGCACACAAAAATGGGATTCGGGCAGAGCATCACAAAAGGAGGTCGTGGATTGGAAGGTGCGGTGAACACAGAAATGTATCAGGTCATCTTCTCACGACTGAAGAGTAGTGATCACGCCCACAGGAGGGCAAAACTGGGTCACTTCAACTAAGAAAACAAGGAAATTGAAAAGTAAACCTAATGGATGGAAGAAGCAGGCCTCTTACCTCGGTTGATGATCCAAATCAACACCGAAAACTTTTGCAAAGTAAAACGCTAAATTTGTATCCTTTATATTTCAGGGAGTGATGCTGGCTGCTGCTTGGGAGCAATAACCTACCTACCTAAGCAGTGGTGTAGTGGTCCCATGGGTATACTCTTAATTTTTTTAAGCAGCCCATACAGCACAGGATAAACGCCCTGTTTTGAGAAGTGGGTATACCCAATTCTGACTGAAAAATAAGTGAGTATACTCCGTATACCTGCCTATACCCTGGACTACACCACTGTACCTAAGGCAGCAAACAGTGATAATGCTGAGGTATGAAGAGCCCAATCTGACCTGGGCTAGAAGCATGATAAGAGTGTTCTCATTAGAGCTGGGAGGATATTGCTGTCTGAGGCTGTGGTGTTTGAATGTGGGGGGTTGATTCACCGCTGCAACGAGGGTCTGATAAGAACGAGGTCCTATCAGCTTCAGAGAAGAGCTCGGATCATCTCACATGGACAGAGACCAGGAACGAGTAGAGAGGGTTAACAGGATCGAACTGTGTCATTTCAAATGTGGAAAACATTGTGAACAATTAAATATATATTTACCAATAGATTATCAGAATGATATTTTAAATATTTTGCTATTTTATGCGCATACACAGTAGACACAACATTCCTAAATACATTTTTTGATGTATAGGTTGACTATTTTATGATAACACGTATAATGCAATCTAAGACCAGAACAATGTTTAAGTTATGTGTTTACAAGTACATTATTACAGTTCTGGACACAATTTTGTCTTGGTGTCTACCAATTTCATATGTATACCTATTTTGTATACTATATCAAACATCTGTGTTGTCACGATAGTGTGTCGAGATTCCTAGATGAGGCTGAGCTGAGGGCAGTGTGTATGTGTGTGTGTATGGATGGCAGAGAAGAGTATATGTGTGTTTGTGTGTATGGATGGGAGAGGAGAGTGTATGTGTGTGTGTGTGTGTGTGTGTGTGTGTGTGTATGGATGGGAGAGGAGAGTGTGTGTGTGTGTGTGTGTGTATGGATGGGAGAGGAGAGTGTATGTGTGTGTGTGTGTGTGTGTATGAATGGGAAAGGAGAGTGTATGTCTGTGTATATGTGTGTGTGTGTATGGATGGTACAGGAGAGTGTATGTCTGTGTATATGTGTGTGTGTATGGGTGGTACAGGAGAGTGTATGTGTGTGTATATGTGTGTGTGTATGGATGGTACAGGAGAGTGAATGTGTGTGTGTGGGTGTATGAATGGGAAAGGAGAGTGTATGTCTGTGTTTATGTGTGTGTGTATGGATGGTACAGGAGAGTGTATGTCTGTGTATGTGTGTGTATGGATGGTACAGGAGAGTGTATGTCTGTGTATATGTGTGTGTGTATGGATGGAACAGGAGAGTGTATGTCTGTGTATATGTGTGTGTGTGTATGGATGGTACAGGAGAGTGTATGTCTGTGTATATGTGTGTGTGTATGGGTGGTAGAGGAGAGTGTATGGTTCCGTGTGCATGGCAGTATGTGCTGGGTCTTAGTGACGTAGCCTAGCACTAATCCCTCAAAGCCCTGAGCTCTAAGAGGATATCCATTAGTACAATGTACGCCCATTCCTACGGTGTCACATCATCAAAAGCCATTTGCCATTCCCGTTTGCATCCCACACACTCTACTGATGTCAATTACAATCAAAACAATACATTGCTACCTCAATAAACTGAGTGTGTATGTGTGTGTGTTCACGTTTTAATCTTGCAATGAATTTAGTTCACACTTACATAAGGGATAAACATTATGCAACCTGATATCTGAAATATATGACCAAGAGAGGTCATGATGAGCATATAGGAGGGAATAAAAGGGGCCACATTGTCAACCTTAGCTGCAGCAGCAACCTATAGATGCTACAGTATCATCCTATAGATGCCATACTAGTTTCAAAGATTTCTCCAGGCATCCAAGCACCAAAGAAAATTAATTCCATGAAGATGGTCAGTGCTTTAAAAGCACAGAGAGCCACAGGGTAGTCTCTTCATATGTTTACCTTATGTTCAGTACTTATTGTTAAGTTATGTTATGTTATATCATGTTGTAGTACTTATATGTTTTTATGTTTATATGTTATGTTATGTCTTGTTAGGTTATGGTAGTGTGGTATGGTGTCCTGTCCTAAGCATTTCAGTGCCCAGTCCAACTCTGTTGTTCTGTGTATCTGACAATAAAAGACTTGACTTGAGGGTATTGGAGGCAAAATGATTCTGTCTGTCAATAAGTTTCATTTGAAGATGCATGCCACGAGCTATAAGTGACTTTTCAGTGTGTGGATCAGAAAAGAAAGGATAACAGAGCGAAGAATAAAGAGATACGTGGACCATTTTCCTTTGTGTTTTGGTCATATATTTTTTATTTTTTAATGGCATGATCTGATTATTTTACAACAATGACCACAGAATGCTGATGCCCAGATAGAGGAATAAAAACAGTGGCACTGTTGCAAAGTTGCAGGAATGTGATACTCTCTGTCTTGTCCTGATACTGACCATAGATGTCCCAGAAAGATACTGCCATGATATTTTTTACAGTGTTATGTTTAATTTTACGTATCACTAAATCTATCACTATTAGTAATACACAGTATGCAATGACATCACACTTGATGCGTCTTGGTAGCTAACTCTAAAGGGACTTGGACAAGTGAAGGAAACACAGTCACTCTTTTTTTACATTACTCTTTTTTTTACTAACTTACACTGCCATCCTTCTCCTCCCTTGTTTCATTACGTAAAAATATACAGCTTGGCAGTACTGAAAATAAATGAAGCCATATACTGCCATTGACTGTGTAGTACAAACAGAAAAACAAACAAACAAACAAACAAACGATTGAATCACATAAAGCATTTTTTTCAATTTCCTTCATCCCAAAAAAGGTAGACAAAGATATAATAAATATGTATATATTTAAAAAACAAAGAGTGAGGAACAAAGAAAATAAAACCTCATACGTAAACTCTAAGCCATCAAATATGTTCTATATACAACCTTTGGAGAGAGAGAGAGAGTCGGAGTCCTTATACAGCAACAATTAACCAGCACTCTTGTTTACAGTAAAGAGGCCAAGACAGACGATACAGGACAAAATGTTCTTCTACAGAGGGGGTCAATAGGGACTGATATGTGCCTGTGTGCAAACCTACTGTATCGGGTGAAGTACCATACAATAAAAGCACATGGGTACCCTGGCAGCGTAAGTGGGAACTTGCTTTTTTTGGGGGGGGGGGGGGGCGAGGGGGGGTGAAAGCACTTTTTGTAGGAGAGAGTTAGCCACTGCCCAGCATCTTTGTGGCACGCTGGTTGGCGTCGTCAATCCGGGTCTTGTTGGAATCAGCCTAAGAAGAGGGAGAATTAAATAACAAGCACACACACAGTCCGTTCAGCCCAGCATCTTTGTGGCACGCTGGTTGGCGTCGTCAATCCGGGTCTTGTTGGAATCAGCCTAAGGGAGGGAGAAAGAAGAGTCAGTAGGAAAAACACATTGGATGTGCGATACAAATTTGATCATGCATATATAATCTGTTTCACCGTCTTTAAAACGTTTACAGTTGCTTAACAGACCCTTCTAAAAACGTATTTAAATGTTAATGTTAGTCCCATGAAGCTCCTAGGATTTGAGACCATAATAGACGCTGAAAGTTCCTTGGAAGTCCTTCTTTTGGATATTATCAGTATCCTCAGCTGACTTTAAATCTTGTCTGCTGTCCATCTGTTACGTTTGACATCCAATTGGTTCTATGTAGGGTTCATAACCCACTAAATACCAAATGAGTTAGAGTCGAGAACCAAACGAGTTGAGAACCGATCAAACCCTGACCTGACGGAACCAGGCCAGATCAGTTCAGAATCAGCTTTTATTGGCCAAGTTAGTTTGCACAAACAAGGAATTTGTCTTGGTGCAGTGGCTCTCAGTGTGCTTACACATATTACACATATATACATCACAACACAAGACAATACAACAGTGCAAATCAGTGCAACAGTGCAAAACAATACAATACAACTAATTCTAACTGGACCCATCCTTACCTGGTCCATAATCCAATGTTATTGGTTCTATGTAGGGTTCATAACCAACTAAATACCAAATGAGTCGAGAACCAAACGAGTCGAGAACCGATCAAACCCTGACCTGACACAGAGCTGTGTCGTAACCGGGCCAGATCAGTTCTAACTGGACCCATCCTTACCTGGTCCATAATCCTGTCAATCTGGCGGTTCTGAGTGTCGATTTCGTTGCCCATGTCAAGGGCCATGTGACGCAGGTTGCCGATGATGCCGCCCACCTGCTCCAGGTTCTCGTCCATCTCGCCCTCCCTCGCGTCGTTCGTTACCCTGCGGACACACCAGGGTGGCTTGGTTAGATGCGATCGGTTGTTGCTAAACACACTCTGTAGCTACGCTGCAGTGACACCAGGGTGGCTTGGTTAGATGCGCTCTGTTGTTGCTAAACACACTCTGTAGCTACCCTGCGGACACACCAGGGTGGCTTGGTTAGCTGCGCTCTGTTGTTGCTAAACACACTCTGTAGGTACACTGCAGACACACCAGGGTGGCTTGGTTAGATGCGCTCTGTTGTTGCTAAACACACTCTGTAGGTACGCTGCAGTGACACCAGGGTGGCTTGGTTAGATGCGCTCTGTTGTTACTAAACACACTCTGTAGGTACGCTGCAGTGACACCAGGGTGGCTTGGTTAGATGCGCTCTGTTGTTGCTAAACACACTCTGTAGCTACGCTGCAGTGACACCAGGGTGGCTTGGTTAGATGCGCTCTGTTGTTGCTAAACACACTCTGTAGGTACACTGCAGACACACCAGGGTGGCTTGGTTACATGCGCTCTGTTGTTGCTAAACACACTCTGTAGGTACACTGCAGACACACCAGGGTGGCTTGGTTACATGCGCTCTGTTGTTGCTAAACACACTCTGTAGCTACGCTGCAGTGACACCAGGGTGGCTTGGTTAGATGCGCTCTGTTGTTGCTAAACACACTCTGTAGGTACGCTGCAGTGATACCAGGGTGGCTTGGTTAGATGCGCTCTGTTGTTGCTCAACACACTCTGTAGGTACGCTGCAGTGACACCAGGGTGGCTTGGTTAGATGCGCTCTGTTGTTGCTAAACACACTCTGTAGGTACACTCCTCGCCTGTAAGCTTGATAAGTACTCTAAGAATGTTAATGACTTCTCGGAACATCAAAAGCTTTTAGGGTCATGGCACCCTAAGAAGTTACTTTACCCTAAGAAGTTTCTTTACCCTAAGTGGCCTTTCTGTGGCCAGTTCAAAGTTGCTGGGAACTTTGGATAGTCCATGGCATGGAACTAACAAACAAATACTTGCTGAGAGAAAAAAAACTTGCTAGCATACTGGCCCAGTTGGCATCTACCCCTGGGACAAATCCATCCCTAATCTGGCACAGATCTAATGGCCATATCATTGCCAGAGCTGGGCCAGATCTGCACCTCATCTGATGTCTATATGGGCATTCTCCACCCTGACCTCACCCGCTGTCTCTCCACCCTGACCTCACCAGTGTCTATAGGGGCATTCTCCACCCTGACCTCACCAGTGTCTATAGGGGCATTCTCCACCCTGACCTCACCAGTGTCTATAGGGGCATTCTCCACCCTGACCTCACCAGTGTCTATAGGGGCATTCTCCACCCTGACCTCACCAGTGTCTATAGGGGCATTCTCCACCCTGACCTCACCAGTGTCTATAGGGGCATTCTCCACCCTGACCTCACCAGTGTCTATAGGGGCATTCTCCACCCTGACCTCACCAGTGTCTATATGGGCATCCTCCACCCTGACCTCACCCGCTCTCTATAAGGGCATCCTCCACCCTGACCTCACTCCCCCTATGGAGCCCCAGCCTTGACCCCCTATCCAGCATTGGAACGCCGGATCTTAATAGTGCCCCCCTAGTGGGTGCATCCCCTCCTAATAGAGAGATAGATAGATAGATAGAAAGATAGATAGATAGAAAGATAGATCGATAGATAGATAGATAGATAGAAAGATAGATAGATAGATAGATAGATAGATAGATAGATAGATAGATAGATAGATAGATAGATAGATAGATAGATAGATAGATAGATAGATAGAAAGATAGATACAAAGATGGATGGATACTTAATTTAACCCAGAGGGAAATTTAGGAATAGCTATAATAATAGCGCCCCCTCCTACTAGCGCCCCCTCCTGGCAGCTTCCCCTCCTGCTCCCCTCACCTGCGGATGTAGCCTCCGCTGATGGCCATCTGCTCCCGCTCGTCCATCACGCGGGCCGGCTGGCTGGACACGACCCCATCCTGGTTGTTGGCCCAGGACGTACCGCGATCCTTCAGCCTGTACAACACATCGAAGCACTGAATGAGAGGCTTCACCACATATACACAGCTCAAGGCAAGTGTATGCCAGTAGCCTATGAAAAATCAAGATGAACGGGAGTAATACAGTAGCATTGCACTGCAAAAAATGCCCCTCTAGATTTAAGACAAATAATTACATATTTAAGCAGGATTCTGCTTAAAACAAGCAAATTTGGCTGCCAGTGCGTTAAGCAAATTTGGCTTGTTAAGATTTCTTAAAATAAGTAATATTTGCTTGAAATAGGTAAAAATAACCTTACCAAGAAAGCACTAGGTAAGTACAATTTAGCTAGAAACAAGACCAACTAGATTTTTCATCTCAATATAAGAGTAATACCACTAGGTTAGAAAAGCATTTTTTGCAGTGTGAGAGGCTTCAACACATATACACAGCTGAAGGCAAGTGTATGCCAGTAGCCTATGAAAAATCAAGATGAACGGGAGTAATACAGTAGCATTGTAGTATGCTAATAGCATAGTGAGCTATTGCAGAGATTTCGCCATTTAAATAGTGTTTTATATGGATGTTTAGGCAGTACTGTTTAAAAAATGCAGAGGCTATTGGACCAGGCTTTTGTAAAATAAATGCTCACTGTTTGACCAAATTAATGTTTTTTATTTTGCAACCATGTCCTGGTAAAATAAAATTAAAAAATAAAAGCCTTTTGAACAGCTTTGAATGAAATGATTCAGTTAACTCACTGTTCAAAAGGCTGTTGGGTAAGACAGTGTAATGACTGTCTGTTTTATGTGATTAATCTGCTACGGTAGAGTGTGTTTAAACTCTTTAACCTCAAGTTTAACATGGCAGTCTACCTTACCAGCAGTAATTACAGCCTTTGCACCACTACGTAGGAGTGCTTGGCTAGGTGGGTAGCGCTCACAAAAGAAGGGGGATGGTAGCACTTCTCAAAGATGACAGGCAGTGTAGATGAACCTGTCCACCAAAGCATGCACAGCTCTGACAGCTTTTGTTCATTCACACTGCCCACAGCTAAGCTGGACAAAATGTCTCTTTCCCTGAATATGGCTGGGGGATGTAGTCTTGACATAGTCACTCAGTTGAACATAGTCACTCAGAAAAGGAAATACAAAAAATGAATGAATGACTATGAACCCATTAAACACTGAAAAAACACCCCAAACCACACATACACTTTCAGTTGTACTGAGGACGACGGAATGGGGTGGAAACTGTCATCATGTTTAATGAGGTACTTCTAAATATCAATACATGAATTAAGCATGGTACAGTTTTGAAAAATGACGTACCTCTTAATATGAATACATAAATTAAGCATGGTACAGTTTTGAGAAATGTGGCATGCATGTCTGGCATTTAAATAAGGTCTGGTCTGAAAATTATTCTTTTAATAAAATCTTTTGGATTGGTTTTGCCCTCATGAAACATAGGGAAACGTAGGAGAGGAGGGAATATGTAAAAATGAGACCTTGATTATTAAATACCATTAATATTTTATCTGAACCAGAAGTCTTTATAGAAAAAAAAATCACTTCAAGTGTCTAATAGTATGTTCCATCAGAAATGTTTGTATTGAAAGCATAAGTATTGGAATACTGAAGCTGCGCCAATCTTGCTCCAACACACAGGTAACATGCACACAGGTAACATGCACAAAGGTAACATGCAAACAGGCATGATGAAACGGAGCTGGGGAGTCTGAGAAGACGGCAGTAGTAATATCACAGGATTAGCACTGACTTTAGCTGGTAGCTGCTCAACGTGCAGCAGACACCGACTCCAACTCCATTCCATTGTTTATCAATTTATTTATTACTTATTTAGTGTATTCCAAGACTCCAAGGCTCCAAGACTCAAGGCTGATGAGAGTGTATGAAGCCGGTGCATGTGATCTCCACTGCTATCGTAGACAAGAGAGACCTGCCAGGTGAAATGCTGCTTTATGAGTTTGCACTCAACATGTGATACTGCTTGCCGAACTGGCTGCTGAAGCTCTGTGTGAATTTATCTACACATTGTTCACAAAGACTTCATTACGTGATGGGAAATGCAATCGTTCCAGACATACATCTAAATGTATTTGCATTTTTGCTGCTATTTAGGAACATGAAGTCTACTCTTAACTACTCATTTCTGTGCCGTTGTGTTTTCAGCCTAACGCCTGCTTTCTGACATTTTCCCACTCTTGGCCTTCCAGGCTGTATTCATCACCAAAACAACTCCACACACATTAACGTATGCGCTGTGACATATTTTGATTAATCAAATGATCAGTTTAATGTGCCTGTTTTAAATTACTTTGGCTGCGCAGATGAGGTCCCCTGGGCTCACGAACGTCAGATCGAACCACCAGATGGATTATTTTCCATCTCACCTTAATGGCGCAAAGCGCAAGTGACGTGCACTACATCACTACCTTGTCACTGGAAGCAACGAGCGCAGGCAGCCTTTATAAAAAGCCGTAGCTGCCAACAAGAAAGTCGTTTGACATTTAAAGCATTCCCAGCTTCGGTCAGGAGACCACTGAAGCATGGCGATCAGCATGTGTTCAAAAGGCGGTGTGGAAAGGCCTAAGGCTAGGCTAGGCTAGGCTAGCTGTGGGCTGGAGATGAATCATTGGCAAGGCAGAGGACCATTTTAACCGGCTACATTCACCTCCTTCCTCAACCACCATTGACGCCCTGAAGAGCAATGTGAGAGGGGAGGAAAGCAGAAGAATGATTGGCTTGATTTGATATGATGGCTAAGTGTGACTTGGCGTGGCGTAACATGGCGTGGCGTAACATGGCGTGGCGTAACATGGCGTGCTGTGGCGTGGTTTGGTACTGGCACAGCATGGCATGGTGTGGCCGGATGCGGCGTGGTTAGTTATGGTGTGGCATGGTTTAGTGTGCCCCGGCAGGCAGTAGCGGTTCTTAGTTTGTGAATGGCTGGAAATAATCTCCACACATTTCTCATAAGGTTTCATGCAGTAGCGGTTCTTAGTTTGTGAATGGCTGGAAATAATCTCCACACATTTCTCATAAGGTTTCATGCAGACGTGCAAAGCATGCAGTCAGGCGGTCAGACGGTCCGACGGTGAGGCATGCAGAAGGCTCTTACTTGTTACAGCATGGGCACACACCACACATATTGCCTAGATCCGTCAAATTCTTTTCTGCTTCTTTCATGTCCTTATTGATCTGGTCCATCCCTTCCTCGATGCGTTCCAGTTGCTCTGATTAATCATTAGTTAAATATTCCCCAAAAAAGAGCGCAAATACCACAGACAAACAGAGAAAGGGAAGGGAAGGAGAGGAGGAACAAAGGAGAGGAGACAAAGAACAGGTGATAATTATTTACACACACAGGACAGCAGCACACAGTCAAGGGCTGACGGGGTTGCGGATTATTCGGATCCCAAAAAAGTACAATATCCGCGTCATATGACGTCATACAGGAAGTGTAACGTACTTTCAGGCATTGGTAGGGGTACCGAGACCTAGTTTTTAGCCTTATACTCTAACCCTAACCCTAACCCTAAAAAATCCTATAAAAAAGTTAATTCTGACACGTAGAAAACTTTTTCGGGATCCGATAAATCCGCAACCGGCTGACGGGCCCTTGACCAATACCTACTTGTTACAAGGACACATCTCCATAATCCCACAGCATTTGCCCGGATCTTTTAAAGCATTCTCGGCCTCCTTCATGTCTTTGTTGATCGAGTTCATGCCACCCTCAATACGATCAAGTTGTTCTGGTCAGGACAAAGGGATGACAACGATGAAATGAGCTGATTTGCTTCGTGACAGAAAAACAAAACAAAAAATGAAACAATACATGGAAAACTTAAATTATGAAATGCAAAGCATCCAATGGCAAAAGCTGGATATAACACATGCGGATGGAGGATGTGCTGATCAGGTAAACAAAACAAACAAAAACAAAAACAAAAGAGCTCTGGCGGTTTATGTGTCATTCACTAGAGATCTTACATCAACTAAAACAAACATGGCCGCCAGCCTCCGGCGGCGCTCTGTGAGTATCAGGCTACACAGCTCAGTGAATGTATTCATGATCTCACACACACACACACACACACACACACACACACACACACACACACACACACACAGCTCAGTGAATGTATCCATGATCTCATCAGGCTGATAACATGAGACGGAAGGACTGCATGGGAGAGTGGGGGCAACAGTGGGGGGCACAGGTGGGGCCCTCAGCTCATGCCAGGCGTAACAGCGGGCGGCGGGCACCACTGCAAAGGCCTGCCACCAATCCAACATGGGCAGGAGGCACTGGGCAGGCAGGGCAGAAATCGCTGGTTAATATACATTATATAACTACATGTGTGTGTGTGTGTCTGTTTATCTGTGTGGATACATGTGTGTGTGTGTGTGTGTGTTTATATGTGTCTGTGTGTGTGTGTGTTTATCTGTGTGGATACATGTGTGTGTGTGTGTTTATCTGTGTGTGTGTGTTTATCTGTGTGTGTGTTTATGTGTGTGTGTGTGTGTTTATCTGTGTGTGTGTTTATGTGTGTGTGTGTGTGTGTTTATCTGTGTGTGTGTTTATGTGTGTGTGTTTATGTGTGTGTGTTTATCTGTGTGTGTGTGTGTGTGTGTGTGTGTGTGTGTGTGTGTGTGTGTGTGTGTGTGTGTGTGTGAGTGTGTGTATTTGTGTGAGTGTAACTGTGGCCAGTGGGTATTGAGTTGTGTAGTGAGTTAACCCCACTGCGTCAGGGGAGAACCCGTGGGTTTTGGCCTCCTTGCTAACACACCTGCCTCCCCATGTCCGAGGGTGCAGGTCCAGCGTGGTAAAATGTGCTTGTGTGTGTGTGTGTGTGTGTGTGTGTGTGTGTGTGTGTGTGTGTGTGTGTGTGTGTGTGTGTGTGTGTGTGTGTTTGTGTGTGTGTGTGTGTGTGTGTGTGTGTGTGTGTGTGTGTGTGTGTGTGAGAGAGAGAGTGTGAAAAAGAGAAATAGACAAAGACTGGAAGCAGAAAAGGACTGAGAGGAGTAAAGATTAAACATGATGGACATCGCATGCATCTATGGATTGGATAATGATGATGGTTTGGTTGTGATGGTGAGCTGCTCTGGTAAATGGGAGTCTTGTGTCTTAAGGGGATTAGCCACTAGGTAAATGGGGCTAAATTAGGCGTTTCAAAGGATTTATTAAACTCCTTATAATCCCAAGGACAAAGAGAAATGACCTGAAAAGCACAGAATATCAGTTTATTGACTATTTAAGACAGAACATTGATCAGCTATCTTAGCATATTTCCTCTGGCACACATAGAGGGAGATACATCTTTGGTTTTAACATCATCAGAACAATTCAAATAAATAAATGATTAGGGAAGCTTTCATCAGTACAGAGGCCTTCCAAAGGACACTTTGATGAAGAGGATTGAATGCACGTTTGTGTTCTTAAAGTGCCCATTTTAGAAATGTATCACTTTGCTACTGGGGAATGCTTAAGTTGCCTTTAGCTTAGGTATACATCTCTCACTAATGATGACCCTGCCATAACTAAAGACACCGGGATTAAAGCACTTCTCATAATCCTGTGCAAGATCCGGTGCAAGATCCGCTGTAAGATAGCACTACAGAGCACTGAGTGGTTGAGTGGCCAGTGAGGCCCGTGGAGTTCGCTGTGGACAGGGTCCAAATCCTTTGAGGCCCGTGGAGCTCGCTGTGGACAGGGTCCAAATCCTGTCCTGGGCAGCTAGAGCGCCAGTTGGCAGCAACTCCATCGACTCGGCTCAGTTAAAGAATAATTTCAAATGCAATAAGAACACAGGCGTGCATTCAAACCTCTTCCACTTAATCTTAATGTATTTTGGACATCATCCACAAGCCCAGAACACCTGGCACAGATAGCACCCATCATCCACACACCCTGAACACCTGGCAGAGATAGCACCCATCATGGGCACGCCCTGTACACCTGGCAGAGATAGCACCCATCATGGGCACGCCCTGAACACCTGGCACAGATAGCACCCATCATGGGCACCCCCAGAACACCTGGCGCAGATAGCACCCATCATGGGCACGCCCTGAACACCTGGCACAGAGAGCACCCATCATCCACACGCCCTGAACACCTGGCACAGATAGCACCCATCATGGGCACGCCCTGAACACCTGGCGCAGATAGCGCCCATCCACTGTAGAGTGGTCAGGGGGCTAACCATCATCTGGACAACAAACACAGCGGCTAATTAGTGTCTGCTGGTAATCTCGGAGAACAGAGGGGATTAGTGTGGAGAGGGAACGTGACAGTGAAAGAGAGAGATCTTATCTCCTCAGAGGCTGTCGGTTAGCTGTCACTTAAAGGCTCTTCCCGGTCTGTGTGCTGTTTGGATCAGGCAGGGGCCTAGCGTCTTACTCAGAAGGGCTGTCCTAGTGAATGCCTGTATTATTTTTTTCCCCTTTTGATCAGGACAGGCAACTGTATGAGATACTAAAGGCTTTAATGACAGGTGTTAGTGTTTGGCTGGTATAGACTGCATTTGATTCTTCCTGAAGAGAAAGTTACAGTTATCATAATATAAATATTAGGCTTGCCAGATTACTTTTTATTTAAAAGGTCCTGATCAGTAAATAAAAACTCATCAATCACAAGCACTTCAACAGGATTCTTTTCTTGGTGATTTTTCAACGAGACATGATTAAAGTGTGCTAGTTGAGTGACAGGGTCCCACTGATTGAAGTGTGTGTGTGTGTGTGTGTGTGTGTGTGTGTATGTGGGGGGTGAAGTATTTGTCTTGGGATTCCTGGATAAGAGGATGCTGAGGTAATTTGAATCTGGAAATTGATTGCACTGGGACTGAGAGAGGCACGAGAGAGAGACATCAATTTGTTTCCCAGGTAGCATAGGGGGAGGCTTTACGGTGCGCTGATAAGCTAATTAAGACCCCCACCCACACACACACACACACACACATACACACACCCACACACACACACACACACACACGGACCCACTCATCTCAGGCCAAATATGTCTAATCCAGAGCGGGGAGCAGATGGCTTATTTCTGCAGTTGATTTTTGGTTGTTTGGTTCAGATAACTGACACCTTCTCAGTTGACGACACTGTATACAAGAATTTAGTCTCATCCTGGATTTGTCACAGTGTGTGTTTTTTTCCCTTGGCTACAAATTAATTTTGAGAGTGCGTATCCGTAGCCAAAAGGGATTATAGAGACATCCATTCTTAAGCTTGTGGAAAATGGGGAGTGATTTTGTCATTACCAACCAAACTGATCGTCCGCCCCCAACATGCAGCCTAAACACACACACACACACACACACCCACGCGCGCGCACACACACACACACACACACACACACACACACACACACACACACACACACACACACACACACACACACACACACGCACGCTCTCCCTGATATAAGCTGAATCTGGAACAGCCATGGCAGCAGGTCTTTGGAATGACATCAAGTCCAAATAAAAGTCATTTCTCCATATGGTATAGGTGTACAGTGCTTTAGTGCATAATAACATAACCATAATATAATTTTTTTATACAACATTACAGAACGTTGGCTTGCATTTTGCTGTCCCAATCCTTAAACATGCAGTTAAACAAGCTCACCCTAGTAGCGGCAGTATTTCACATGACTGGATAAATACCGTCACATCAATTAAATATCAAATCACAATAGAATGCTGCACACTCTACTCCTGTAGAACTCCATTCATGTTCTATTCCTAGAGTTCTATCCCATCCCCATTGAGACTCACCTCCTTGCTCATCCAGCATAACCAAGGTTCTGATTCCTGCATCTTTGCTCTAGGCACCCCAGAAGCAGAAGAGGTGGAAGGGCAGCACAGGGAAGAAGTAAGAGAGGAGAAGAAAGAAAGAGAAAGAGAAAAGATCAGAGTGGATGACCATCCACAGAAATCCAATACCCAATTAGTCAGAAACAGTCAGAAAAAAAAAGTCATGAAGGTTTTTATTTCTCTATTTTCTTTAGCAGGGGAAGACATGAGGTGGCAGTTAACATATGGACATCTGGCTATAGGGATACAACCCATAGCAAGACATCCAGCTGGCTATAGGACTAGAACCAATAGCAAGACATACAGATGCTCTGCGGCTCGGCGGCTATTCACAAGCTCCTATACGTGTGTGCTGCACACTCATGCCTCCGGAGTGTGTGTGTATGTGTGTGTGTGTGTGTGTGTGTGTGTGTGTGTGTGTGTGTGTGTGTGTGTGTGTGTGTGTGTGTGTATGTGTGTGTGTGTGTGTGTGTGTGTGTGTGTGTGTGTGTGTGTGTGTGTGTGTGTGTGTGTGTGTGTGTGTGTGTGTGTGCGTGTGTGTGTGTGCGTGTGTGCTGCACACTCATGCCTCCGGAGTGTGTGTGTGTGTGCGTGCATGTGTGTGAAATATGGCCACGGCTGCTGTTCTGTACAATAAGGCTCGATTGACCTAAATAAAGCAGATGATCCTCATTTTCCGCGCACAATCCCACACCGTTTCATTATTTGGTCCAGACGGAGCAGCAGCTCGATAAAAGGCAGCCGTCAGGCGGTCTGGATTAGCGTGGACGAGAGCACGGTACCTGACACTGTTTTAAAAAGTTAAACACTTCTACAAAGCGGTCTCATTTATCCTCCTCAAATGTTAAGGAACACCTAGACAGAGCTTGTCTCCTGTGTTTGTTATGATATCATGTAACGCACTACCCGCCTTTTGTTTCATTTTTTTAGGCCCAGGCCCCTTTCAACGTGCAGGCTTGGACCCCCACACACTACATATGCCCACCACACTGAATAATCCACTAGCCAGTACTACCACAGCTCCAACCATTAACCACACCTCCCCCACACACTACATAAGCCCACCTCACTGTATATTCCACTAGCCAGTACTACCACAGCTCCAACCATTAACCACACCTCCCCCACACACTACATAAGCCCACCTCACTGTATATTCCACTAGCCAGTACTACCACAGCTCCAACCATTAACCACACCTCCCCCACACACGTCGTATGCCCACCTCACTGTATATTCCACTAGCCAGTACTACCACAGCTCCAACCATTAACCACAACTCCCCCACACACGTTGTATGCCCACCTCACTGAATATTCCACTATCCAGTACTGCCACAACTCCAACCATTAACTATTCATTGAATTTATCTTCTACAGGTAAATGCTTCATGTGATGGGGCCAAGGTCAAGAATCGAATCACCACCCCGAGCCTGAAGGAAACAATTAAACATATCTGACCTTTAAAATGACCTGACCTCTAAACATACCTGACCTTTTTGCTTCAAATTAAATTAAAATGGCGCAACATGCGGTGTGACTGTGAACATCAATCATGCTAGTGTTCAACAGTACGTCATAATAGCTTACTATGGTAATATTATTTAATGTGTTTGGAGTCCTTGAATTAACCAGCTGTGAATATAAAGCATTACCCGTGTCATATATAGGTTATTTTACATCCTTGTCATTTTAACCCTGTTGATTTCTTCATACTCAATGAACTACATTTCAGAGTCACCTGTGTCCAGCACACTGGAGAACAGTTTCTTCAAAACCCCTTCTAACTTCGACGACTTTGATTTTGAAAGCTTGAAATAAGATATATGACATCGCATCAACACACTTAGGTGTGTACTCAACACATTTCATCATATCCCGTATTTAATGGATGTCCTCATGCCACACACCGCACGCACAGCATCCTGGGTAATGGCTCTCATGCTCAATACCCATTAGGTATTAGCGGGCCTAAATCACCCAGCCTGAGTGTGTGTGTGTGTGTGTGTGTGTGTATGGATGGATGGGAGAGAAGAGTGTAGGTATTAGCGGGCCTAAATCACCCAGCCTGAGTGCGGGCAGCTAGCCTCACTATCATTATCAGAGGACGAAAGCTGTGGAGAATCACTATTGATTTAATCATCAGGGCGAAAGACCAACACTGTGTCTGCGCCTTGACCCTTCCTATAAATACTGGGCCCTAAGCCTAGTAGCTTTCTCTCCCTGACAAGTATTTGAACTGTGTGTGTGTGGGGGGGGGGGGAGAGAGAGAACGAGAGAGAGAGAGAGAGACAGAGAGAAAGCAGAGAGAGAATGAGGGAGATAGAGACATCAAGCAAGATAGAGAGAGAGAGACACAGAGACAGGGAGAGAGCAAGAGAGAGAGCGAAAGAAAGGGGGATGCTAAATGAAGTTCTCTAAGAACAGAGAAGGCAATTTCCCCCCCTGACAGTGGCCTCGTCGCCCTGAGCAGCTATGGCTGACCTGCGGCCTTCTGGGAAACCAGAGCTGACAGGGTCTTTAGATGACAGGACCCCGCTCAGTGTCTCTTGCCTCAAACCCAGTATTGTACAGCCCTCTCAACTGTGTGCGCCTGTAAGCCGCCCTCTTAAACAGAAGACTGGTGACGGACCTGATAGCTTTCATTCTTACATTAATCACACACACTGAGTTTCAGAAACACCCGGCACACTGGCTCGACAGAAAGCTAGAAAGTAGACTGTGAACTGGAAACTGTGACCTTCATTAAGACTCAGATGCCTACTCTTCCAAAGCACACCGTTAAAACAATGACATTGCACAACAGTCATAAAACCTCCATCTTGTGCCTATCCAGTGTTGTGCCTGGGGAAGAATCCTGATAGAGCACACTGTAACCTTGGCGATTGCATTTGAAGTTTATGGAAACAGCTAGCATTGACTGCTGTTGCTAAACACAAATGGTTTTACACTTAATATGTGTTGCCTTTCTTTAAAATGTTGTTTGCGTTCTGCTGAACTTGTTGTGTCAGTCTAACTAATTTCAGGAAGGCATTTCTGGCCTTGTGTTAAATCTTTTCCGTTATGCCTATGTTAACAATTTGTTATTTGATTGTATTATTATAGTTAGTTTCTAATATGTAGGCACTCTGAGATTCCTGTGAATGAAAAGTGCGTTAAAAATAAAATGAATTATTATTATTATTATTATTAACTACTGATCTGACCCAGATCTGGCCCATGTTTGAGGCGGGTGTGGCCCAGATGTGGCAGGAATAAGGACCACATCCATCCCAGAGTCAGGGCTACAGTGCTGTTGGTGTGTCTGTGGTGTTTAGCCGCGATCCAGAGTCAGGGGCTACGGTGTTGTTGGTGTGTCTGTGGTGTTTAGCCGTGATCTTACCTCCTCCACCAACGCCAGCATACGTCGAGTGCTCTCCAGCGACTGTCGGGAGAGAAAGAGAAGAAAAGGAAAGGAAAAAGAAAAGAAGAGAAAAGAAAAGAAAAGAAAAGAAAAGAAAAGAAAAGAAAAGAAAAGAAAAGAAAAGAAAAGGTTAGACAGGAAACGGCACAGCTGCACATCACAGAGGGCTGGCGCCCCCAGGGAGTGTTTTAACAAGGGGGGAGAATCTGAGCGTATGCTCTTACGGTCACCTAGAGAACGCTACGCTACGCTACGCTGCCATAACTCAGTTAATTAAGCCCTGGTCTCTCTCTACAGATATCGGCAATGAGGCTAATTTGGGAGCAAATTTGTCCTTCTAGGTGAAACGTTTTGGCTTGAGGGAAGTATGGGCTCTGAAAGAAGATTGCTGACACTATTCAGTCTGGCTAAATACCTTGCCAAGAGTTTCACGGGTTAATTAAATGCTAATTACTCACACCCACAGAAAATATCATCACGCCTTCTACTGAGCATTACATTTATGTAAATACACATGTCAAGAATGAGTCATCAAGTAATACGTGCTGTTGGTGAAATAGGTGAAAACAGTCTCTACTCCGTGGATATTTTCAGTATAGGGGTTCGGCAGTCAGATATGGGGAAAAGAATGATCGGGCCAGAAAGATGTGTCTGTGCCGAGAGTTTATCATCCACACAGGCCAGTAGCCTAACTAGATTTACAGTCTGTGCCCCCCCCAACCCCCCCCCCCCCCCCTCCCTCCCACTCTCTGCTCCTCCTGCCCCCTGTCTCAAGATAGAGTGTGTGTGTGTGTGTGTGTGTGTGTATGTGGCTGTGTGTGTGTGTGTGTGCCCCCTGTCTCCAGATAGAGTGTGTGTGTGTGTGTATGTGGCTGTGTGTGTGTGTGTGTGCCCCCTGTCTCCAGATAGAGTGTGTGTGTGTGTGTGTGTGTGTGAATGTGTGTGTGTGTGTGTGCCCCCTGTCTGCAGATAGAGTGTGTGTGTGTGTATGTGTGTGTGTGTGTGTGTGTGTGTGTGTGTGTGTGTGTGTGTGTGTGTGTGTGTGCCCTTCTGTCTCCAGATAGAGGACTCCACTCATGAATGTTTCATGCACCTCCCATTTGGGTGAAGTCTATAAATCTAAGCAGAGGCATGATGACATCTCCTCTCTCATTAAAAATGAGGACATCACTTGCATTTGCTCAAGGAAAAAAAAAAGAAAAAAAAGGAAGAACAAGGCCGTAAGGTTTATCTATCACTGTGCCCATAACGAGAGATGAGATCAGATAGGCATTAAAGATCAATACAGGGGGAGAAGAAACACATTCTAGTCTGGCTAATTGTGCTCTTTGGCCATTACTCCTGGCGGGAGAGAGGCCAGCTTCCGTTTGGTCTTTTCTCCTGAGTGAGAGCTCACTGGATTTGCATCCGTCCCGTCTACATCAGAGCAGATCCACTGAGTGTGTGTGTGTGTGTGTGTGTGTGACTGTGTCTGAGTGTATGTGTGTGGGAGTGTGTGGCTATGTGTGTCTACATCAGAGCAGATCCACTGAGTGTGTGTGTGTGTGTGTGTGTGACTGTGTCTGAGTGTGTGTGTG
>NC_137911.1:29516536-29549036 GCF_963457725.1 Sprattus sprattus | reverse complement strand
CACACACACACACAGGGTTACACACACACACACACACACACACACACACACACACACACACACACACACACACACAGGGTTACACACACACACACACACACACACAGGTTTACACACACACACACACACACACACACACACAGGGTTACACACACAAACACACACACAGGGTTACACACACCCTGATTTCATAACTCTCAAGCAACGCCCACCGCTAGTCTGTCTAGCTTCTAAATATTTGAAGCTCCTGAGCAAAACAGAGGAAGGAACACTCTTGGAGTCTTAGCGAGCGTGAAATGGGCCACGACAGGCCGCTACAGTGTGTGTGTGTGTGTGTGTGTGTGTGTGTGTATGAAATGGGCCACGACAGGCTGCTACCGGCAGGCGTAGAGCACACTGAAGGCCAAGGAATGAGCTAGGAGGCAGAGGAGCGACTCTGGTGTTGTTGTTGTCTCCAACGATGCCATTGTATGGACTACACACTGCGGGCCGCAAATAGATCTGGCTCACTCGTCCTCATAGAATAGAGCGGCATTGAAAAAGATCTAAAGGCTGATGCTTTCGAGTCGGCTGTCTTTGTGTAGCTATTCCATAAAAACAGGCATTAAAATGGACGCCCTAGAAACCAAAGTGACTTTGTCGTCTGTGATCAATGCAACCCCGTCCACACAGACAAACTGATCCTTCTGGAAGAATCACACGGAGCATATTATCCAGATTTAATTTTTATTTAAAAAAAAAATGCACATCTCTCCAGTCCAGCCTACGTAGGTGTGTGTAAGGTTATTCAGCGTGATACAAGGTGGTGATTATTCACTGTCACTCAAGGGAAAATCATTTTTTACATAAATATCCATAAACAGTCAGACATAAACAGTCGTCTGTTTGTGTACAGAAAAATGTGTTTCTTTTGTTTGTTTTGGGTTGAAAATATATAATTTTTCTATGCTTTCTATTTTATACACATATAAAGTGAGAAACAGAGAGGGCCCTATCTTGCCGATCAGAAACGCAAGTAGACGGCGCCAAGCGCAAGTAGCTGTGTGGGCGGCTCTATGGCGCAGTTGCTATTTTAACGGCGGAAAAAACACACTTGCGTCCAGCGCAAGTGTCAAAAGGGTTGGTCCAAAGGAGGTTACTCAGCCATAGGTGTGGTTTGGGCGTAATATGCAATAAACCAATCCGAGCGTCATTTCACATTCCCTTTAAGAGCGAGGAGCGCATAGTCCATAGCGGCTTGTTATTTTGATGGCGGAATTACCTGGTGGAAGACCGGAAAAGTTCACAGCCGAGGAGACCGACGTGAGATTTACATCAATTTTTTGGCAAGCCATATATAATTACAAGGAAAATAAAGTATTTACCACTTGAGGAAATCATTGTGATATCCATATCCAAGATATTTTAAAAATAGGCATACATCTAGCGTAGCCTACACATTGACCCAAATGATTCAGGTTAATTGAAGCTGCGTGACATTTGATTTATTGTATGGCTTTGTAAAAAGCCGGGAGATAGATATATATGGGGATGCGAGAAACCCTCCAAAACTAAGCAAAGTCAAGCAAGCATGTCAAGATATTGCCGTGATTGTTTCTGCAACGGGGCACCCGAAAACGTTGCCGAAAACGCTATAATGACGTCCGGAGACGTGGGACATCCAAGCTGGAAGGTAACACACGTTCTCGTGCCTTCACGGGAGGTGGATCTGCCTCGACCCAGGATCTGACGGCAGCAGAGGACATCGCCACGTCTACCCTCACGCCTGAGAGCGTGCAGGGATTTGGGGGCATGGAAATCGGCACCCAAGCCAGTGCACCAGCTGACCAAACCCAAGGTACATAAATAAAGTCCACATACACAAAGATGAGTTTACAAGGTTTATAATAATACTGGCATTAAATGAATGCAACAAAGCCATACAATAAATCAAATGTCACGCAGCTTCAATTAACCTGAATCATTTGGGTCAATTGTGTACGCTAGATGTATGCCTAGTTTTAAAATGTCTTGGATACGGATATCACAATGATTTCCTCATGTGGTAAATACTTTATTTTCCTTGTAATTATATATGGCTTGCCAAACAATTGGTGTAAATCTCTCGTGAAGACGACAGAAGTAAAGTGTAGCCTATAGGTCCTATACTGTGCGGGCAAGCACATGCGCCCTTAAAATAGCGTTCTGAATAGGCGTTACAGACTTTAGACATTGCGCCTCACATTAGACCAGCTTTTTTTTGGTCAATGGCGCACGGCGCACGGCGTTGTTTTGAAACTGCAAAATACCACTTGCGCCAGAGAAACGCCTTCTCTGTTCCGCCCCCGCCCATGTCGACGCAAGTTCATTTCGAAGCGCGCCTCTGGAGGGAAAATCGCGCTGTGCGCCGGGTGCAAGATAGGAATTATACATGCGTCGGTGACAATGTCAATTGCGCTGGGTGCAAGATAGGGCCCAGAGAAAGACAGAGTGTAATGTGTGTGTGTGTGTGTGTGTGTGTCAGACATCGTCAGGCTCCACTGGCAGAACATGCCGAACACTGAGGGTGAAAACATGTACGCAGGCTGATCAATACGAACAGCAAAAATATGTGTTAAAATATGGATCATCTATTCAACTGATCACCCACAAAATCACCCACAGCACATGTGAGAAACGATCAGCATGTTGCTCTTCCTCCACCTATCTGGAGATTTCTACAGCACATGTGAGAAACGATCAGCATGTTGCTCTTCCTCCACCTATCTGGAGATTTCTACAGCACATGTGAGAAACGATCAGCATGTTGCTCTTCCTCCACCTATCTGGAGATTTCTACAGCACATGTGAGAAACTCGCATTTAAAAATAAACTGCTTGCTCTTGAAGAAGAGACTCTGAGAGTTTGACTGATTACATTTCATATATATATATTTACAGATTATATAAGGGGGGACAGTTGTGTCCGTGTGTGTGTGTGTGTGTCCGTGCACCAGTTGGACGGCATGGCTACGCTCAGGAGATTCAAAGCAATCATCTCTGCCAGAGGGGATTAGGCTGTTAAAGCCAACGTGTCCCATTCAGGAGGGGATCAGGCCCACACACACTCACACACACTCACACACACACACACACACACACACACACACACACACACACACACACACACACACACACACACACACACACACACACACACACACTCACACTCACACACACACACACACACACACACACACTCACGCACACACACACACACACACACACACACACACACATTCAGGAGGGGATCAGGCCCACTGTACTAATCTGCTCGAGTAGGCCTCGCCTGGACAAGGGCTGTGCCCACTTGCGTAACACACACACACACACACACACACACACACACACACACACACACACACACACACACACACACACACACACACACACACACACACACACACACACACACACACACACACACACAGCATCCAGTGCCCCAGGTACAGGGGAGAGAGGTGGGCTGACCCTCTTCCTGGTCGGTCTCCACAGAAAGGACAGCAGCTAGAAGGCCAGAGGTGTTCATGGGAGAGGAGGAGCCTATACATGATTCATTAATACTGCTACAGCAAGCCGAGGGGAATTCCACACACACACACACACACACACACACACACACACACACACACACACACACATTACACTCTGTCTTTCTCTCTGTTTCTCACTTTATATGTGTATAATATAGAAAGCATAGAAAATGTATATATTTTCACCCCAAAACAAACACAAGAAACACATTTTTCTGTACACAAACACACAGAGCCACCAGTCAATAGAAACATGCATAAACTCTCTCTCTCTCTCGCTTTCTAAAGTTGTACTTTCTAATGTATGTAGGCACTGTACGGTTAGGCCAGTACACAGAATCTCTTACTGTAACCTTTTTATGTCTCCTTTGATGTGGATCTCAGCAATCGCTAGACAGAGATAGGATTTCCTAGACAGTCACTGATATCTCAGTATAGGGCTTGAAGTCAGCAAGAATTGCTCAGTATTTTATAAAAGGACAAAAAGCCAAATTAATGGAGACTGGCTGGAGGTAAGACGCCCCTTCCACAGACATATCAGACTACACCAGGGTCACTTGCCTCCGAGCCATTATGAATTCCATTTGCGTAGCTTGACATCTAGTGAAATCTGAACACACTGACCTTCACTGTCTTGAGATGACAATAACCCCTCCCCTAGGCAAGCGCTGTACTGTATGTCACCCCCCCCCACACACACACACACATCCCAGTTTCTGTTACACCCCATGTCCCATTCTTCTCATTTTTGGGGAAATAATAAATAATAGGTATTTATAAAAAAATCTTGAATGTGTAAATTAAACAGTCTGTGTGTAGAAAGTGTGGCTGTTGGGTGTGCCATGTTTGCGTTATAGGAGGCAAGTGATGGAATCCATTAACTGAGAGTGTAATGTGCCGTTCCGTTCAGGAGGGTGTGTCCAGTTTTGCCTGGGCCACAGGGCTGCTTGCCGTGGCCCCCCCCCCCCCACACACACAGGGCTGCTTGCCCTGCCCCACCTAGTGTGTCGTCCGCCACACAGACTGGACAAAATGGATGTACGCCATCATAAAAAAAAAAACCCTAACAAACAAAAAAAAAAACTCTAAATCAGTAACAACCTTCTCAATGCCAAAGGAGACATTTTACTGCACGGAGACTAATAATATGAAACGTTATTCCGTATGAAACGCAAGATCCACAGGAAGCCCGGGAGACTGTTCTAGAGAGGTCGGGGAATAACACCTGCTTAAGCCGTATTAAAGCGGGCAAAAACAAAGGGAGAACCAACTGTCGATGTAAATAAACAACCCCGTTAACAAGTAGGCCTGGAGAAATAAAAATAATGTACTCCTTACAGACTTTAATCTTGTGATGGCTACCTCGGTATATTGTATGCCCAGACGTGTAAAGAGTCCTCCTTTGGCACGGAGTAGCCTAGTTATTAAAGAGAATAGGGTCTTGGAGCGCTTCCAAACACTAGTCATCGCTATTACAAAGTATTTACAGTGTAGTGACTCTGAAATACACGGAAGAGATGCCTTCCGATTCATGCATCACAGCGTTGTCAACATTGACTACAAGGGCAATAAAACAGCAAACTAATTTCATTACATTTATAGCCCACTAAATATTGTTGGCTTGTGTCTACGTTGTCTCCGCGAAGGGCTAGCTTCAAAAACAGGCATCGGAACTCCTTCATCTGTTGGGCAGTTTGTGTTTTCTTTCAAATGTAAATATGTAGTAAGTTTACAAGAGCCAGAGGAAGCGCAAGGTGTTGCAATATGCGTAATCCGTTGGTGAATAAAACATTCTCATAAATGCATTTATGCGATCTCCTCTGTAGCTTTTCTTCGCGCCTTACTTCTCTTTGCGCCTATAAAAGCGTGAAATACGCTCGTTTTTCAACTCATAACCCACGGACAAACTCCCTTTGTCAACAAAACAAGGAAATGACCCAAAACCTTCTCAGTCTAAATCGACCTCGTATCACTGAAAGAAACGAGCACATGTTCAATTCCACCTCTCTGTCTCTAAGGTTACCAAAAGAAGCTCCTTAAGAACTATAACGACCTTTGACCGGAACCGCTCAATAAAATGGAGTTGCTTCAGTGGTCAATGAGCGTCTTCTCCGAACAGGACAGAAGTACAGGAGCGCTGTCCAAGGTGCTCAAATCAATGCAGACGCCCACACCCGGTCAGGATTTCCATTGCAACAGGCATTTGAGGGGCATTTGCGTCTCCGCTAATAGAAGCATTTTTCTCTCGTTCGCTATGAAGCCAAACAACTTTCCGCAGAAATAAAAAATGCTTTTAACAACATCAAATCGCTTTTTGCCTATATCTCGACGTTCACTTTTTGCCAGCAAGGTTTAAACGACGCCTCAAAGTGATTTCGAAGGCATTTTCAACAGAACAAATGTAACATAAGTTTACCTAAAAACAAAACTGAGTCTATAGATTTTAAGTATGAATCGGAGCAGCATTAGCAATCAGTTAAACACCAACCTTAGTGTCAGTGGACCACCTTCAGATGGAATTCCTTCCTTTCGGCTCCGCGTAAAGTTGCTGCACAGGGACCACAAGGACCGCTCTAAATGGGTTGCCTCTCCAATGACACTACGATGGCAAGCGAAAGGGTTCGCCTTCAACAAAGATGGCCGCCGAGCGTGACGTCATGGCTCCTTAATGGAGGGCGTGGCAAAATTGTCATCATGTAATCTGCGTGTCGGTCAGTGCATGTAGATTAATGTCAAACACGCGGTGTACGTTCTGAACAATGGTACGTTTGCGAAAGTCATGGATCGGATTTGCCTTTTGGTTGGCTGGAGTCAACAAAGCCTAAACCCGAGGCCATCCATGTTTTATTCGGTGGTTTCTAGTGAATATGTATCTTTATTTAGAATACCTAAATCATGAGCATTGCAGTGCCATAGCTATCAGTCAAAGGCACATATAGGATTCCTACAACCAACACCAAATGATAAATAAAAAAATATTTGTAGTCAAGGTTAAATACAGGATGCTAATGAATGGCATGTTCGCCTAATCCAGTGCTTATTCTGCAAGTATCTGTGTCCCCTGATCCCCATCTGAAGTGGTATCAGATGTATGGCATGTGTGTGTTTGCCTTGCCTAGAGATAATCCAGTGCTTCCTCTGCAAGTATCTCTGTCCCCTGATCCCCATCTGAAGTGGTATCAGCACAGACAATCACACGGCTGAGAAGGAGAGGCGGACACTCAGATAAGCGATCTGGATCAATAGCTCTTATTTGTGTAAAAGGATTCTAACAGGACAACAAAATAGCATGTTGCCCACCTCCTCAGCCAACACAAACTCTCCCCCCATCTCTCTCTCTCTCTCTCTTTCTCTCTCTCTCTCTCTCTCTCTCTCTCTCTCTTCCTCCTTTTCTCTCATTGTTTCTCTCTCTCTTCCTCCTTTTCACTTATTGTTTCTCTCTCTCTCTTCCTCATTTTCACTTATTGTTTCTCTCTCTCTCTTCCTCCTTTTCACTTATTGTTTCTCTCTCTCTCTTCCTCATTTTCACTTATTGTTTCTCTCTCTCTCTTCCTCATTTTCTCTCATTGTTTGTCTCTCTCTCTCTCTCTCTCTCTCTCTCTCTCTCTCTCTGTCTCTGCGTGTGTGTGTGTGTGTGTGTGCGCGCGTGTGAAAGCCACAGAGTCAAAGCTGAATCAGTTTGCCATATAAAGACAGGTGCTGGCCAGTGACATGACAGCTAATTACAAAAGGCATTCTGGCGTTTGTCAGGGCATCAGCAGGCTGTTGAAACACACCCAGACACACACACAGACACACACACACACACAGACACACACACACACACACACACACACACACACACACACACACACACACACACACACACACACACACACACACACACACGCACACACACACACACACACACACACACACACACCATCAGCGGGTTGTTGAAAGGGCCACAACACAGACCAGAGGAACTGTGCATTCATTCCCAATTAGGCCTCTGACACGGAGAAAGCCACAAAACTTGGAAAGGGAGAGACACATGCATCCATTCAGACTAATGACCAGAGCCCTCTCCTGTGTTGGGCTGGTGGGATGATGCCAGAGCCCTCTCTCTCCTGTGTTGGGCTGTTGGGATGATGCCAGAGCCCTCTCCTGTGTTGGGCTGTTGGGATGATGCCAGAGCCCTCTCCTGTGTTGGGCTGTTGGGATGATGACCAGAGCCCTCTCTCTCCTGTGTTGGGCTGTTGGGATGAAGCTCAGTGGAGAGCAGAAGTGCCGTTTTAGCTGGAGCAGAAACTCTCACAACATTTAGTTGGTATTGAGCATCTGGAGGAACATGCCCAGATATGAGCATCTGGAGGAACATGCCCAGATATGAGCTGCTATTGAACATGCCCAGATATGAGCTGCTATTGAACATGCCCAGATATGAGCATCTGGATGCCCAGATATGAGCTGCTATTTAGCCTCAGCAGATACAGACACAAGCTCTCGTGATGAACATCCACAGGTAGGACCTCCTTTGTTGGTCCATTGGAGAGACGAGTGCAATTAGAGGAGTCTAATGAAAGAACCCATGATCACAGGCGTTTGACACAGCATGAGTTTCTGGGAGGCACATGAGGTTCTGTGTAACAACTGCTATAGAATGTCAAATCAACCACACAAACCAACCAGCCTCTGAATGCATCTTCTCTCCAAACAATCATGGAAAATAACTGGCACTAAATTACAGATGCAACTTAAGAAAGAAGCTGTTGCATTGCAAGTGGGAGATACATTCCCTCTTCTCCTCTTCTTGTGATACCCTCTTTCATCAGGTAAGACTATTCTTGTGATCCCCCTCTCATCAGGTAAGACTATTCTGTCTTCTAACCTGGGGATGTGTGCTTTATGTTTCTCTGCTCTCCTGTCTTTGTCCTGACCCTGACCCTGTCTCTCTGCTCTCCTGTCTTTGTCCCGACCCTGTCTCTCTGCTCTCCTATCTTTGTCCTCACCCTGTCTCTCTGCTCTCCAGTCTTTGTCCTCACCCTGTCTCTCTGCTCTCCTGTCTTTGTCCTGACCCTGTCTCTCTGCTCTCCTGTCTTTGGCCTGACCCTGACCCTGTCTCTCTGCTCTCCTGTCTTTGTCCTGACCCTGTCTCTCTGCTCTCCTATCTTTGTCCTGACCCTGTCTCTCTGCTCTCCTATCTTTGTCCTGACCCTGTCTCTCTGTTCTCCTGTCTCTCTGCTCTCCTATCTTTGTGCTGACCCTGTCTCTCTGCTCTCCTGTCTTTGTCCTGACCCTTGTTTTTCTCTTTCTATCTCTTGACCCCTGGTTCCCTCCTCTCTGTCTGTCCTCCATGTCTCTCTGTCCTCTCCCATCTCTCTCCAGCTCCACCACTTTCTCTTCCCTTTCCCTCTTCTTCATTCGTTCACCTTTCAATCCCTCTTTCTCTGCCCTTGTCTCTTCCCTCCTTTCTTTCTGTCCACTCCAGTTCCACCACTCTCTCCTTCCTCTCTCACTCTCTCCTTCCTCTCTCTCTCTCTCCCTTCCTCCCCCCTGCTCCGTCTTCACCTGGTGGATTAGCGGCTTGAGGTCAGTGTGTCTTTCCTGGGTGTCTCTCCTCGTCACCACAGTAATTACCTGCCTGTGCTGTGCAGCAGATTAACCTCATCCCCTCAGGCACACACACACACACACACACACACACTCATACTCTTTCACACACAAACACTCACACACACACACACGCACACACACACGCACGCGCGCGCGCGCACACACACACACACACACACACACTCATACTCTCACACACACACACACACACACTCATACTCTTTCACACACACACACTCACACACGCGCACACACACACACACGCACGCGCACGCACACACACACACACACACACACACACAGAAGAAGGAGTGCCCTGACCTTATTGTTGCCCGGCCAGCATGAAGGGAAAACAGGCACTAATGGGGACGCCTCCGACTGGGCCTTCCTTTCCCAAAGCGTCGCTGAACAGCTACCATCAGCTGCTGTTGTTAAATGTTAAGAGTGACTGGCATTTGGAACACACTCTATCTTTCAGCTACCATCAGCTGCTGTTGTTGTTAAATGTTAAGAGTGACTGGCATTTTGAACACTTTCTCTCTCAGCTACCATCAGCTGTTGTTGTTAAATGTTAAGAGTGACTGGCATTTTGAACACACTCTATCTTTCAGCTACCATCAGCTGCTGTTGTTGTTAAATGTTAAGAGTGACTGGCATTTTGAACACTTTCTCTCTCAGCTACCATCAGCTGCTGCTGTTGTTAAATGTTAAGAGTAACTGGCATTTTGAACACTCTCTCTTTCAGCTACCATCAGCTGTTGTTGTTAAATGTTAAGAGTGACTGGCATTTTGAACACTCTCTATCTTTCAGCTACCATCAGCTGCTGTTGTTGTTAAATGTTAAGAGTGACTGACATTTTGAACACACTCTCTTTCAGCTACCATCAGCTGTTGTTGTTAAATGTTAAGAGTGACTGGCATTTTGAACACTCTCTATCTTTCAGCTACCATCAGCTGCTGTTGTTGTTAAATGTTAAGAGTGACTGACATTTTGAACACACTCTCTTTCAGCTACCATGGTCTACCATGAGTCCAGGATTGGCACCCTTGGCCAACCAAGCATCTGAGTCCCAGTGAGGTTCAGTGTCACTGTGGGATGGGTTGAGGTGTAGAAAGTAATCACCAAACTGGCACCTGGAATGTAACTTCTACTTCAGCAGTTACAATCCTGGACTTCTTTTTCTTTCTATGTTGTTTTTCTATTTCTCATGTAAAGTAGTATTTGTTGTTACACCAGGTTTTTAATGCACTGAGCTAGACTGTTCCTTGTACGTCGCTTTTGGACAAAAGCGTCTGCTAAATGACAAAATGTAAAATGTATCTCACTTAAATAGAGAGATCACTGATGAGGCAGTAGTTTGGGTTAAGTTGAAAGGGTGTTCAGAGCACATAAAACACTCTGTGTATCACTGGGGGACTGTGGAAAGGACATCAAAATATTTCAGTTTTCTACTGAGACAGTAGCCTATGTGAAATAATAGACACAAACGCTGACAATAACAGCCTGAAGAGGGTACAGATGAATGATCATATTGCACCCGGCTCTGCATTATTTGTCTAAAGGTAACGCGAGACTTGCTGACTTAGTATAATTTTGATGCCCCAAATGGTGAAATGCCACAACATCACCTCAAAGAGCGCGACAGTGGGTGACATCCATCTGCTTCGACTGCTTGTCTCTGCATGGAAGGATGAAGTTTCGAGCCTTCTCAGAGGGGTCATGTGAGGTCGCGTGGATGAGGGACGCAGAAAAAAAGGGGATCTAATTTAAAGATGTTATCCAGAGCTCCCTCAACCGACCATTGGCGCTCCATGATCTTTGGTTCTGACTGATCCAGAGACACTGCACTGGTTTTTAAATCAACACTAAGCCTGCTTCACCTCTGGTTTTGACTGGGGGCGACAGTGGTACAGTAGGTAGAGAAGTTGTCTAGTAATCAGAAGATTGCTAGTTCAATTCCTTGTCGAAGAGTCCTTGAGCAAGACACTGAACCCCTAATTGCTCCTGATGTGCAGTGTGCCATCAGTGTACAGGTAAAAAAAATGATTCGCTTTAAATAAAAAGTGTCTACTAAATGTAATAACTGATCTACAGACACTGCACTGGTTTTTAAATCAACACTATCCGTACCTCACCTCTGGTTCTGACTGATCTAGACATACACTCACACACACACACACACACTGGTTTTTAAATCAACACTAGCCGTACCTCACCTCTGGTTCTGACTGATCTAGACACACATACACACACACAAACGCACACATACACACACACACACTGGTTTTTAAATCAACACCATCCGTACCTCACCTCTGCGCTACTAATATCCTGCGCAGCTAGAGTTTGGGTGCGTGTGCCAAACAAGATGAAGACTGCCAGGCTATAAAAAGGAAAAACATGAGAGCATCAGTTTGGGGAGAACAGAATCCCTCAGTGAAAAGTGTGTGTGTGTGTGTGTGTGTGTGTGTGATGGTTTGGGGAGAACAGAATCCCTCAGTGAGTCAAGGACTGCAGTCCTGAGGCCTGATTTATGCTAATAGCAGGGTGGTTGTAAGTCCTGTCCTAATGTCTCACATGGAAACAAACTTCTCTCTATTAATGCAACCCAATCATCGTGTTGAGTGCTCTTCTGAAGTCCCTCTGAAAGGATCTATTCACAGCCCTGCAGATATCTTATTGATGGCTGATAGTGAGCACTTCAGATCAGTCCATAACGAGCAGACTTGCTCAACTCGTGCTGCTAAAACAGAATTATATTCCCGGGTTTTCGTATAGACCCTAGTACACTTGTTTCTTTATTCTGCAGCATGTAATACACCCTGTCTTTAAATGTAGTTGAGGAAATATATACATTGCACACCGGCACTGTTGGCATTCTGCATGGTAGCACTTTAGAATGTTAGAGCATTCTAAGAATGTTCTAAATGTTCTAGAAAGGCACTGCCACCTGCTGGGCAGATGAGGTCATTGGAGGTAGAGAAATGTCTGCAAGCCGGGCACAAGAGGAGAAAAACAATCTAAAACGCCCTTTAAAAGGGTCTGTGTTTAAAATTAAACAAAATATCCTTCACCGTGACTTTCCCTCATCCCTGTTCAGCGCTGTTTGAGCGGGAAGCGGAGCCAGATCCACGGGGAGCTGTGGCACCGACGTTTGGGTGGTGCAAAAACAGGTGGCACTCACCACGAGGGATCGGTACGCAGTCAGCAAGCGCGCAGGTGTGCACCGCGCTTCCAGTGAGTGGCAGGAGATGGGTTTATTCTCCACGCCAGAAAGGAAGTACACACACTCACTCACTCACTCTCACACACACACACACACACACACACACACACACACACACACACACACACACACACACACACACACACACACACACACACACACACACACACACACACACACACACACACACACACACACACACACACACACACACACACACACACAGACACACACACACACACACACACACACACACACACACCCACACACACACACACACACAGACACACACACACTCCCGGGGACCCAAACAGCAGTCAGTCTCACCTCACACGCAGTTTCAGAGTTGAATTTATTCCAAATGAGGGGCTTTGGCACTGCTGCTCCAGGTAAGGCTGATGTGTGTGTTAAAACGTCAGTAGCTGTGTGATTAGATGAGGAGAGGTGAGGCTGATGTGTGTGTTAAAATTTCAGTAGCTGTGTGTTTAAAGGAGGAGAGGTGAGTCTGATGTGTGTGTGTGTTAAAACGTCAGCATCTGTGTGTTTAAATGAGGAGAGGTGAGGCTGATGTGTGTGTTAAAACGTCAGTAGCTGTGTGTTTAAATGAGGAGAGGTGAGGCTGATGTGTGTGTTAAAACGTCAGTAGCTGTGTGTTTAAATGAGGAGAGGTGAGGCTGATGTGTGTGTTAAAACGTCAGTAGCTGTGTGTTTAAATGAGGAGAGGTGAGGCTGATGTGTGTGTTAAAACGTCAGTAGCTGTGTGTTTAAATGAGGAGAGGTGAGGCTGATGTGTGTGTTAAAACGTCAGTAGCTGTGTGTTTAAATGAGGAGAGGTGAGGCTGATGTGTGTGTTAAAACGTCAGTAGCTGTGTGTTTAAATGAGGAGAGGTGAGGCTGATGTGTGTGTTAAAACGTCAGTAGCTGTGTGTTTAAATGAGGAGAGGTGAGGCTGATGTGTGTGTTAAAACGTCAGTGGCTGTGTGTTTAAATGAGGAGAGGTGAGGCTGATGTGTGTGTTAAAACATCCGTATCTGTGTGTTTAAATGAGGAGAGGTGAGGCTGATGTGTGTGTTAAAACGTCAGTAGCTGTGTGTTCAAATGAGGAGAGGTGAGGCTGATGTGTGTGATAAAACGTCCGTATCTGTGTGTTTAAATGAGAGGTGAGGCTGATGTGTGTGTTAAAACGTCAGTGGCTGTGGAGAGACAAGGCTGATGTGTGGATGACGGATGGTCTCTCAGAGGGCCTAGGGGTAGCCCGTTCGTTCTGGTCTCTCCTCAGTCGTTGGAGCTGCTCAGCTCTCGTGCCTTGCTGGCGATGTTCTTGTGGAAGGGCATGAGGAAGTCTTCGAAGTCCACCTCGTAAGAGAGCTGCTCGCGGCGACCCTCCTTCCTATCGATCAGCTCGCGGTGGTTAAGCTGCTTCCCCCAGACCTGACACACACACACACACACACACACACACACACACACACACACACACACACAAATGCACATATCAAAAGAAAAATTCACACTCACCCACCCACCTATCCACGCACACACACAAACACACACTCACACACACACACACACACACACACACACATACACACACTTAAACAAACACACACACGTCACACGCACATAACATAACATACACATTCACACAATCAAACAAATGCATAGGCACAAAGGAGAGGAATGAAGCAGAACAGATAGAGAGAGAGGGGGAGAGAGAGAGAATGAAAGAGAGAGCGAGAGAGAGAGAGAGAGAATTAGAGAGAGAGAGCGAGCGAGAGAGAGAGAGAATGAGAGAGGAGGAGAGAGAGAGAGAGAGGGACAGAGAGAGACTGAGAGAGAGAGAATGAATGAGGGGGAGAGAGAGAGAGAAAGAGTGAGGGAGAAAGAGAGAAATAGTAAGGGAGAGAGAGAGAGAATGAGAGTGGGAGAGAGAAAGAGATAGAGAGAGAATGAGAGAGGGAGAGAGAGAGAGAGGGACAGAGAGAGACTGAAAGAGAGATAATGAGAGCGGGAGAGAGAGAGAGACAGAGAGAGAGAGAGAGAGAGAGAGAGAGAGAGAGAGAGAGAGAGCGAGAGAGAGAGAGAGAGTCAGACAGCTGTATAGCTGAACGCCACATTAAACACACTCCTAGCCCTCACAGTCCTGGGTGTGAAACTGATGTCCTGCTTGTTGATGGTTCCCATGGTGATGCGCGCGTTGAGGGCCAGGATGCCGTCCCTCAGAGACTCCTTCTTCACCACGGCCTCCGGAGTCACCGGCCGGTCCGCCTCCGTCTGTCCTCCACACAAACACAAAGACAACCCCGTCAGTACAACTTCAGAATCAGGACACTAGCTCTGGACAAACCCTCAGAATCAGGACACTAGCTCTGGACATACCCTCAGAATCAGGACACTAGCTCTGGACATACCCTCAGAATTAGGACACTAGCTCTGGACATACCCTCAGAATTAGGACACTAGCTCTGAACCTACCCTCAGAATCAGGACACTAGCTCTGGACAAACCCCGCCAGTACAACTTCAGAATCAGGACACTAGCTCTGAACAAACCCCGTCTGTACAACCAAAGAGACAGGACACTAGTTCTGGACAAACCCCGTCAGTACAACCTCAGAACATCAGCATTTTTTGCATTTTACCTTCCACTTTACTTTTTTATATACTCTTTTTATATATATATCTGTATGCATTATACTGTGTTTTATCTGTAGTACTTATGTTATGTGTAGTACTTAGTGTGTGTGTATGTCTTTTATGTTTTCATGTTTATGTCTGTTATGCACCCATACACCAGAGCAAATTTCAGGTAGGGGTATACCTACTTGACAATAAATCTGATTCTGAGACAGGACACTAGCTCTGGAAAAACCCTGTCAGCACAACCTCATGAGACAGGACACTAGCTCTGGACAAACCCTTCAGCACAACCTCAGAATCACGACACTAGTTCTGGACAAACCCCGTCAGTACAACCTCAGAATCAGGACACTAGCTCTGGAAAAACCTGGTCAGTACAACCTCAGAATCAGGACACTAGTTCTGAACATACCCTCAGAATCAGGACACTAGCTCTGGACAAACCCCGTCAGTACAACCTCAGAATCAGGACACTAGCTCTGAACAAACCCTCAGAATCAGGACACTAGCTCTGGACAAACCCCGTCAGTACAACCTCAGAATCAGGACACTAGTTCTGGACAAACCCCGTTAGTACAACCTCAGAATCAGGACACTAGCTCTGAACAAACCCTCAGAATCAGGACACTAGCTCTGGACAAACCCCGTCAGTACAACCTCAGAGCATCAGCTTTTTTTGCATTTTACCTTCCACTTTACTTTTTTATATAAACTCTTTTTATATACAGTATATATCTGTATGCATTATACTGTGTTCTATCTGTAGTACTTATGTTATGTGTAGTACTTATTGTGTGTGTATGTCTTTTATGTTTTTCAGTTTACTGTATGCACCCATACACCAGAGCAAATTTGAGGTAGGCGTATATCTGATTCTGAGACAGGACACTAGCTCTGAACAAACCCTGTCAGTACAACCTCAGAATCAGGACACTAGTTCTGGAAAAACCCCGTCAGTACAACCTCAGAGACACGACACTCACTAGCTCTGGACAAACCCCTTCAGTACAACCTCAGAGACAGGACACTCACTAGCTCTGGACAAACCCCGTCTTTACAACCAAAGAGACAGGACACTAGTTCTGGACAAACCCCGTCAGTACAACCTCAGAATCACGACACTAGTTCTGGACAAACCCCGTCAGTACAACCTCAGAATCAGGACACTAGTTCTGGACAAACCCCGTCAGTACAACCTCAGAATCAGGACACTAGTTCTGGACAAACCCTGTCAGTACAACCTCAGAATCACGACACTAGTCCTGAACAAACCCCGTCAGTACAACCTCAGAATCAGGACACTAGTTCTGGACAAACCCCGTCAGTACAACCTCAGAATCAGGACACTAGTTCTGGACAAACCCCGTCAGTACAACCTCAGAATCAGGACACTAGTTCTGGACAAACCCCGTCAGTACAACCTCAGAATCAGGACACTAGTTCTGGACAAACCCCGTCAGTACAACCTCAGAATCACGACACTAGTCCTGAACAAACCCCGTCAGTACAACCTCAGAATCACGACACTAGTTCTGGACAAAAAGGGAAGGAAAACCCAGCAGCGGCACCTTCTCTTTAGCGGCAGGGGCTGCTTTGGGTTTGGCGGCGGGCTTGCCTCCCTTCCCTTTCTTGTCTTTGGGTTTGGGCAGCGTGTCCAGCTTGTCCAGGATCAGGTCCACCACTCTGGGGTCCCCGTAGGCCCGAGCGATGTCCACACAAGCTTGCTCTGGGACAGGAGAACAATGCAGAGACTCGAATCAAAAATGACTATGACTGAAGGATTTAAGCCCTAGAGAGTATAGTTATAGTGCCGTGGCTATGGCCATTTCATCTTAAACTGGCTTGAAGGTACAGTATGTCCATTTGATTAGAATGGAGACAGGGTCGAGCATGTGTGTGTGTGTGTGTGTGTTGAGCCACCTTTCTTGTTCTCCGCAGTGACCTTGGCCCCGGCCTTGATGAGGTAATCCACACAGCTGGGTCTACAGCTCTCTATGGCTCTGATCAGGGGCGTGGCTCCGTTCATGGCCAACGCCTCAATCCCGGCGCCCGATTGGACGAGCAGGTCGATGATGTTCACCTGACCCGCATGGCACGCGTGGTGAAGAGGAGTCCAGTTGAACTGATCGCAGGCGTTAACGTTGGCCCTACAGCAGCAGCAACACACGGGAGCTCACGTCGGTGCTGAGGCTGTCATTTTACACCGTGTGTTGCTATGGTCCCTGTTGCTATGGTTACCGTGTATACTATACATGCGTACATGTATAGTTTGTTTGTCTGTACTATCAATCATAACCTTAGCGATGGGACCAGTAAGTAAGTATTAATTCATACTACACATAAGAATCAAAAATAAAACATTAATAAGTAGCTAATATCATAATCCAAATGTAATGATAATTGAGTGACATACTGTATATGCATGGTGATTGGCATGGGAGTGCCTCCCCCCTTGTAGTTTGTAGTTGTAGTTTTACATTTAGCAGACGCTTTTATCCAAAGCGACTTACATGGATGTATACATTTTACATTTACACTGATGGCACACTGCACATCTGGAGCAATTAGGGGTTCAGTGTCTTCCTCAAGGACACTTCGACAGAGAATCGAACTAGCAACCTTCTGATTACTAGACGACTTCTATATCTACTGTACCACTGTCGCCCCCCTTGTGACTGATGGCTCTCACCCGAGTAAGTAAGTATAAATACATAAAACAAATAAGAATCAAAAATAAAACAATAATAAGTAGCTAATATCATAATCCAAATGTAACGATAATTGAGTGACATATAGGCATGGTGATTGGCATGGGAGTGACTCCCCCCCCTTGTGACTGACGGCTCTCACCCGAGGCTGAGGAGGTATCGGGCCACGTCATAGTTCCCGCTGCTGCACGCGGCCATGAGCGGCGTCTTGTAGTACCGGTCCTGGATGTCCACGGGCAGGTTCTGGCTGAAGGCCAGGCTGAGAGACTCCAGGTCGCCCACCTTCACGCAGTAGTTGATGTTGACGTAGCAACATCAAAATGAAAACATCAAAAAGTGTACTGTCATAAGAGAGGACTTTAGAACAGACATAACACTATGGATAGCAACGTCAGAGAGTTACAATTTTAGCATCATAAAACATACGGATATAAATTGAGGTGCGAGTCTGATAACACAGTTACTCAATCTAGACATTTTAAAGACATGGATTAATACAATGAGAGACTCCAGGTCGCCCACCTTCACGCAGTAGTTGATGTTGACGTAGATCTGCGTGGGCGTGTCGATATACCACGTCGAGTCGTCCTCGATGGGGTGGCTGGGAGGGTGGTCGCGGTCGAAGCGCTTGGTGTCGGTGAACTGCTGGAAGCTCTCGATCATGTAGTCGGGCGGGCCGCCACTGTCGCGTCGGCCAATCAGCTCCTCAGGGAGAACGCAGATGGGCATGGGGAGGACGAACTTGCCCGCCTTCTTCCCCTTGCCCCCTTTACCCGCCTTCTTCTTCTTGGGGCCGTACGAGGAGAGCACGAACGGCTTCTGCAGGTACTTCAAACCTTTGAAGAACTCCTCCAGGTCGATCAGACCTTCCCGCCTCGCGTCATGCTCGCCTGCGACCTTCTGCAGCTGTTCGTCGTCGACAGGTGCGCAATGCTCACGCAAGATGGACAGGAAGTTGTCCTTGGTGACGGCTTCCACGGAGCCCTCTGCTTCCTCGGCAGACTGGAAGGATGTCCGTAAGGCGACTTCGTGCTCGAAGGACCAGTCGTGCAGAGTCAGGGCCCACGGCTCGTTCGGGTTAACGCCACCCTTGGAGAACTTGGTGAAGAGTCGTTCAGCCTTCTTCAGCTCCTTCACTGAAGCCTTGTCTTTGGCCATCTGCTTAGGCAGCAGGCCCTTCTCATTCTTCACTTTGGGATTGGCACCTTAAACCAACCAGAGCAAAATATGTCAGATTCAAAGTCAATGTATACAGTTATGTGTTACCTTGAGGGTCCATAATGGTTGGATAAAATGAGTAGCACTTCAACTTATGTTTAGCAACATACAGGTCAAATCAGCCTTATCTCTCAACTACCTGCCAAATAACTCTCGCCATACCCTGACCTCTGTACCTCTCACTCACTGTCTACAACTCCACTAAACTAATCCCTCAGTGAGCAAAGACATATTAACAAACAGGATCTATAGCACCATGCCATCCTGTCTTACTTCAGTGAAGTGTGTGTGAGTGTGTGTGTGTTTGTGTGTATGTGTGTGTGTGTGTGTTTGTGTGTGTGTGTAGATTCTCACCACGCTGAGAGAGGAATCGGCAGCACTCAGCAAAGCCGCCTGCCGCTGCCAGATGCAGAGGTGTGTTTCCATCCACCGAAACCACATCAAAATCACAGGAGTAGGCGGACAGGAGCTGGAGGATCTAAAACAGCATGATATGGAACACGGTAAAATAGACCATGATATGGAACACGGTAAAACAGACCATGATATGGAACACTGTTATTGATGACGGTAAAATAGACCATGATATGGAACACTGTTATTGATGACGGTAAAATAGACCATGATATGGAACACTGTTATAGAACACGGTAAAACAGACCATGATATGGAACACTGTTATTGATGACGGTAAAACAGACCATGATATGGATCACTGTTATTGATGACGGTAAAATAGACCATGATATGGATCACTGTTATTGATGACGGTAAAATAGACCATGAAATGGATCACTGTTATTGATGACGGTAAAAAAGACCATGATATGGATCACTGTTATTGATGATGGTAAAATAGACCATGATATGGATCACTGTTATTGATGACGGAAAAATAGACCATGATATGGATCACTGTTATTGATGACGCTAAAATAGACCATGATATGGATCACTGTTATTGATGACGGTAAAAAAGACCATGATATGGATTACTGTTAGTGATCACTGTTATGGATCACTATCATGGATCACAGTAAAACAGATATATACACTATAGGAACTAGAACAGGGGATATGAAAAACACAGCACTCAAATTTAGAACCAGCACCAGTGATATGGACATTGGCCTTTAACACGCATTCTGGCCTGAAATACAAATCAAGAAAATTGTACAGACAGCTCTCTCATTCCAACACAATGACAGCAGAGGTGGATTAAAAGCACCTGGAGGTGCAGTGTGACGTTTGGCGTACCTCTAAGCTGCCCGCCTCAGCAGCGAAATGGGCAGCATTCTGCTTCTTCTTGTCCAGGCTGTCGGTGGTTCCGCCCCGGCGCAGGATTGCGCGCACCAGATCCGTGGCTCCCGCCCCCGCCGCCTCCATCAGAGCGGAGCGACCAGTCGCCTGTCAGGACAAGGAAAGTTGTTTTCTCTCCTGATTACTGTGTGTGTGTGTGTGTGCTCAGAGCGGAGCGACCGGTCGCCTGTCAGGACAAGGAAAGCTATTTTCTCTCCTGATTACTGTGTGTGTGTGTGTGTGTGTGTGTGTGTGTGTGTGTGTGTGTGTGTGTGTGTGTGTGTGTGTGTGTGTGTGTGTGTGTGCTCAGTACGTTGCAGCTCAATTCAGTGGTCAGATGTCACAGTGGTGTAGTGGTCCCTGGAGAAGTGGGTATACTCTTAATTTTTTTAAGCAGCCCATACAGCACAGGATAAACGCCCTGTTTTGAGAAGTGGGTATACTCAATGCTGACAGAGAAATAAGTGGGTATACTCCGTATACCTGCGTATACCCTGGACTACACCACTGAGATGCCAACACCGCTCACCGCAGTGGGCAGAGACAACAGGGCAAATCATGTCAAACCAAAACGCGGCTACTGACGGAAGCCCAAATCAACATTTTATATATAGCTTTATTTATTTATTTACCACACTCTTCTTCCAACGGCACAAAAGCCTTAATTCTAATAATATCCCTGGGAATGAAACACATTCAATGTCCCTTGAAAGGCTGGAAAGTTGACATTTTCATTGGACGTCATTGGACTACATTGGACTACATTGGATTGCATTGGACTACATTGGACTACATTGGACTGCATTGGATTGCATTGGACTACATTGGATTGCATTGGATTGTATTGGACTGCATTGGATTGCATTGGATTGTATTGGACTGCATTGGATTGCATTGGACTGCATTGGACTGCCCTGCACTGCACTGAGCCCTGACAGCACATGGAACTGAAGAACATGCCCAAGCTGAATGACTACATGTTAAAGGAAGGACGTGCAGAGGTATTTTGAAGGGCAGTTGCTCTGCCCTGGAAAAAAGGGTCAACACATAATTTTTTGTCACCGCCGCTGCCACGCCCCCGTCCCCTGATTGCAAATTTTGCCAATATCATTTTAAACTCTCAGTAACCGCCACTGCCACGCCCCCGTCATCTGATCGCAAATTTTGCCAATATCATTTTAAACTCTCACTAAACCGCCGCTGCCACGCCCACCCGTCACCTGATCGCAAATATATATATTTCCTTCGGAGGGGCAACTTCAGTTGAGGAGGGCAAACGGGCATTTGCCCGAGCAACCTTAGCCCACTCCTGTGCACGTCCCTGCTAATAAATGACCATTTATAACACTGCACTCTAGTGTGAGCGGAAAGGTTGAGTGACCTCATCGTACGCGTTCTGATTGGCCCCTCTCTCCAGGATGCTCATGCACATGTCCTGGCAGTCCTGGGCGTGCTCACAGGCCAGCACGAACACATGCTTCCCCGAGGCGGAGATACTGTTGACGTTGGCCTTGCTGTGGAGGATGGTCTGCACACAGCGCATGTGGCGCTTGGTGGGGGAGATGCAGTAGAACAGCACATCTGCAGGGCGCACACACACTCACACACACACACACACACACACACACACACACACACGCACACACATCATCATCCCACATCTGCAGGGCAGCAAACACACAGAACAGAAACACACTGCACAAAACTACAAAACTATACACACACACACTTCCACATTCCTACACAAACACACATATACATTTACATACACACACACACACACACACACACACACACACACACACACACACACACACACACACACACACACACACTTCCACATTCCTACAAAAACACACATATATATTTACACACTTTACAGAGCCCCTTAGAGCAAGCACACACAAAAACACACACACACACACACACACACACACACACACAAACCTTAGAGCAAGCACACTGGCGACTAGGGCAAGAAAAAAACTCCCTGTTCATCAGGAAGAAACCTTAAGCAGAACTGCGGCACACTACGTACACTCACAAAGCAACACACACACACACACACACTTCCACATTCCTACACATTTCTACACAACCAAACACACTCACACACACTCATACACACACACACACACCACAACACTCCTACACACACACAACCACACACCTGCAAGGTAGCAGAGGGAGGCATAACTCCCAAGACCTTTCAGACATAAAGTGGCAGTACACTCCCAAGATCTTTCAGACATAAAGTGGCAGTACACTCCCAAGATCTTTCAGACATAAAGTGGCAGTACACACACAAGATCTTTCAGACATAAAGTGGCAGTACACACACAAGATCTTTCAGACATAAAGTGGCAGTACACTCCCAAGATCTTTCAGACATAAAGTGGCAGTACACTCCCAAGATCTTTCAGACATAAAGTGGCAGTACACACACAAGATCTTTCAGACATAAAGTGGCAGTACACTCCCAAGATCTTTCAGACATAAAGTGGCAGTACACACACAAGATCTTTCAGACATAAAGTGGCAGTACACTCCCAAGATCTTTCAGACATAAAGTGGCAGTACACACACAAGATCTTTCAGACATAAAGTGGCAGTACACTCCCAAGATCTTTCAGACATAAAGTGGCAGTACACTCCCAAGATCTTTCAGACATAAAGTGGCAGTACACACACAAACACTTATATGTGCCTCTGCGTGTACACAGATAGGAAGAGAGTGTGTACCCAGATACCTCATCAATCCCAAACCATCATCCCAACTACCAAACACAGTCATTCTGCTATGAATGGCCACACAAACACACACACACACACACACACACACACACACACACATACACACACACACGAATGGCCACACCTTTGCCCTCAGCGTCGGTCAGGCCCATGCTGGCCTGGCTCTTGGCCAGCAGACTGACCATGCCGTCGTGGCCCAGCTCAGCGGCCAGCATGACCGGAGTCCTCCCTCTCTTGTCCTGGATGTTGGGGTGCGCCCCCTGGGTCAGCAGGAACTCCACCATGGGGGTGTCGTTGGCCACGGCGGCCAGGTGCATGGCGCTGCGCCCCTCCGCCGGCTCCGTCATGTTGATGAGGTTGGGCACGCCCAGGCGCGCCATCTTCTCGATCTGCGTGGTGTCGCCCTCGCGCACACACTGCAGAAGCTTGTACACCTGCAGCACCTCCAGCCGGCTGTGGGCCACGACGGTCTTCATCATCTTCGGCCCCTGTGGAGGCATCCTTCACACTGGAAACAGAGGGTAATTGGGGACAGCTCATCGGGGTTCAAAATGATTTTGTCAAAACATGAATATTCTTTTGCCAAGTGTAAATATGTGGAATATTATCAAATTAATATCATAAACTGTCTACAATATTATCATATCCTAATATCTGGGGCATTTTGGACGATGTTCACTTCCTAATAGCCTAATGTCTTAAGACTTAAGCCTCGACTTACCACTTTGATGACAGTAGCCTATTACATTGATCCTTCCCCACTGGGCATCATGATTTTAGATCCACGAAATGTAGCGATAATACTGAAAGCACATCAACATTATCGCTGCTTTGCATGTTTCTTGTATCCACAGCAACAATTCACTGAGATCATGCCGCGACCTTGAAGAACGGGTTTGCGTTCTATTCATTGTTCAGCATCAAGTTCTAGAAGCTTTACTTCCATCTATGGGTTATGACGATTTTAAACGTTTTAGGTTGGTATTTGAATGAAATTACGTCACATTATTATGAAATTAAGTACAACTGTACACAATTTGCATTCAAAAATAAAACTATAACTTACTAATTTAAAGTTATTTAAACATACATGGTTTTCACACTTTTGACATCCGTTGAACTCCTTTCGGCTAAACTCGGAACAAATCGGAATTTCAACGAGGAAGCCATGTTGAATCACGTTTGAATGAACTGGTAGCTGTAAACAAAGTCCAGAGTCCAAAGACCACTCATGAACAACCCTGAATCAGGTCGATTCAAAGTTCACGTTAAGTGTCATCAAAAGAAGGCAATATGGGGGATAAAAAGATACTTTGCATTGGGTTAGTGTGTTTAGATATCATCAACGTTGTGGACAAATATCCGGAAGAGGACACTGACAGTAGGTAGGTAGCCGGTACATGGAGTTGGGCTTGAACGGTAGCCGCAGGGTTAGCTGGCACTCTCACAGTTGTAGCTGTGCTCTTGTGCGAAGTTAAAAAGAACCCTAGTCTTAGTTCTGATGCATGCATTCTCAATGTAAATACTGTATTACAGAAGCTGTCCGTGCAAGCAGATAGCCTGTGCTGCTTCATGACACAGCAGCGCTACTTATTACCCTGTCCAGGTGTCTGTCGCAGAGATGGCAACGTGGGGGGAACGCGTCTAACTCCTGCACGGTCCTATCGCTACTGGGAGCTCCGTGCGCGTTTATGGGGTCACTGGCACCAGGACCGGTTGCTGAGTAAGTACTTGCTCTCATTGCTCCAAATTAAGATGTTCTGTGTTTACCGGGTATGCTATTAGACATGCAGACAAATCACATGTTGCAGAATAGCCTGCATTGTTTTTCCTATGAAGTACGTACATCGTTTGGAAATTCAAGTTGCTACTGCCCTCTAGCGACAGAAAATCGAAATCGTAGTTTTAAAAAAAAATATATATACATACGTTCTGTAGCCTACAGGTATTTACACATAAAGGGGAAACTGTGCTGCACTTAATTTTGGACCCTGACCAGACTGAATTTGATACTTTAATGAATGTTTTGGAATAATATGGAGGATATGTGCAGGCTCCTTCAGTGTTGGTGGGTTTGCTTTTACAGGGGTGATGGGGAGTTGAGGACCTCGACTGACCTACATGTTGAGCAAGAAAAAAGAAACACAAATTAAAAAAGCAAAGATAAAGAAACTAGATTAAAAAATCTAATCTAATGTAATCAAAATGCATGTTTAGAAACGTTTGAATCTGGTTTTAGAATTACAATGGCAGTGTTAGTCTCAATGTTTTACTTTTTGTGTTGTTTTTTGGGCCTGCTGCCTTACTGTACAATGTATCATGAGTGCAAATATTCTCTCAGTTGCAGGTATCTCAGGAGCTGGATCTAGTTCAATAGTAACCCTCTCCATCCTGCCTCAGTCTGTTATTGTTTGTCATAAAGTGTGCACATCCACATCCGTCCTCCACTCCCGCCCTTCTCTAGTGTGTGTCTCTCTCACGCCGATCTGCCCTTTTAGCTTCGTGTTGAATGACTTTCACTCCAGCCACATTGACATCTCTCTGCTGCTGGAGAGGCCTGGGAGCTCCTTCCCCGCCTCTATGGTCATAAGCAATGTGACGACCGGCAGCCGCACTATTCTTCACATGAACAGGTTTGTGTGTGACTGAGTGTGTGTGCGTGTGTGTGACTGAGTGTGTGTGTGACTGTGTGTGTGTGACTGCGTGTGTGTGTGTGTGTGTGACAGTGTTTGTGACTACATGCATGAATGCACGTGAGTATGATTAGAATGGCTGTAGGGTGTGCAGCACACACATATGGTCAGCCACGCCGCTGAGCGTCATTAATCTGCAACAGTTGACAGACACGCTCCGACACACACACACACACTAACCACCTCTAACCAATCCTGTTCTGCCGTTCTTCCAGGTGATTTCAGCTGTGCTGAGGTGGCGACAGCTCTTCTCTCTCGGCTGCCTGTGTGTGTGTGTTTATGTTTCTGCTCTGGCCCAGGGCACATGTGGCCCGTCTGTCTGCGCTTGTGTGGTTCTGTGAGGCTCACTCTCTTCTCACTCTCCCCCTGTGCTGTGTGTGTGTGTGTGTGTGTGTGTACTGTGTGTGTGTACTGTGTGTGTGTGTGTGTGTGTGTGTGTGTGTGTGTGTGTGGGCGTGCGCATGTGGTTCTGTGTGCTGTGCTGTGCTAGCTTCATCGTGGGGGACTTTAAGAGGCGCGGGGTGGACATATCTGGGGTGGCGTGGCAGCAGAGGGGGGTGACCCCGTGCGCTTGTTGTGTGGTGTGTCCCGCCAGCGGCTCACGCACCGTTGTGCTCTCCGACACGTAAGACAAGTCCGTCTGTCCGTCCGTCCGTCCTGCCCGTCGCTCGCCTCGTCGTGTGCGGGGAAAGTGTGTCATGGTTTTCCCCGGGCTTCAATAGGGAATGCCTGTTCCACTGCAGGGGCCTGCTCAGGGTCAGACAGGGGTCACAGTGAGAGGTCAGGGTCAGACAGGGGTCACAGTGAGAGGTCAAGGTTAGGTTAAGGGTTAGTAAGAGGTGTCAACAGATTATAGAATAGGGGAATGAGGCAGTGACTGAGAAAGTAGTGTGTAATGATTTGATACCTATATTATATTATATTATATTATATTATATTATATTATATTATATTATATTATATTATATTATATTATATTATATACAAACACAGCCATTGACTCTCTTGTGGGGCATAGCATTGGTGTGAGAACATAGTATGTTTAGGCTGTAGTATATTGCATTTATAGTAATTTAACAGATGTAAGCTTTTTGAAACGTCATCACATTGAGGCCAATGTCCCTTTTCTCTACCAACTAATTTTCAGCTTTTAGCTTTTTCACCTCTTTGAATAGGAGATGGCTGCATAGGCACTGACATAGTGTCCCGGTAGGAACAAGCTCATGATGAAGGTAGCTTGTATCATCTTGAGGAAACAGATTCATTTTGTAAATCAACTTCAACTAACCGCCATCATGGTTGGCTTTATGTAGAAAGTCAACACAGTGTTGTCTTTCGGCAGGTCTGACGATCGGTATCAGTGCAAGCACTGCAAGCAGACCCTGAGAACTAAACTCTCAATGCTGCCTGTGGGGGAAGCTGTGACTTAGTGAGTTGATGAGGAAGGTGTTTGAAGACGTTCTCCTGCAGTGGGACTGTTAATTCAGCAGAATTTAGTCTTTAATTAGGCGGCACTAACAATCATGACTAATTTTGCATTCGCCCTGCATGCTCACATGTGGAATATGAAATGCTGAATGATCGCATGGCTGATAATCAGGTTTGGTCTAATAATGCGTGGCTGTCTATGTAATTTAGTGCTGAGACTGACAAATTCAAATTCAAAATTCAATCTGAAAGCCTCTCTCTGAGCATTTCATTGATGAGTGATGTGTGATGACATTGAATCGTGACCTCAGTATTTTAATAGCCTACACACAAACGCCCTCTAGGTTGAGAGCTGTAACGGATCGCAGTAATGGTATGTGCTGTGAGTGCTGTTTGACACCGCGAGGTGGGATTGGAATGGGTGCCAGGAAAGACACCTAAAGGGTTGGACCAATCAACAGTTAGCTCTGGGCGTCTTGTATTGTCCAATAAAGCTGCATCTCTCTCTTAAAAGTCTCAAATATGATGACTCGGGCTAAGACATGTACGCACATGGAATCAAACACACAATGGAATCGTCCCATTTGGTTCACACTACACAAGTCAATCTGCCATTAGAACACCATTTAGATGTCATTTGATGATTTCTTTTTCACAAATTTGTATAGCTGGATTGGTGATTTGTATTATTTTTTATTAAATGATATTCGTCATAATTAATCAGCATGTTGCTCTTATGGGGTGTGGTGACCACCTTCACAGTTGCTCATTATACTTAACATTGTACTTAATATTAGTGAGTTATAAAAGCCCTTGTCTGGAGTGTAGGGGCATAGTGGTGTTGAGGAAATCAAGCCACTTCCAAGCCACCCTGGTGTTTCAGACCATTACCACTACGTTACCACTGCTCAATTAGACGCCATTGTATGAAGTAACACAGACCAGTAACTATGCTATGTTGCTAACGTGCCTTTGTGGTGTCAATTGACAAGATGCTTAAACACCTGTGGTCAGTGTTGAATAGTTTGAATAGTTTTTGTAAGCTTTTTAATTGTTGCTCTGTGTGCACAAGTAGGACTCATGGCCATGTTTCAGATTTAATGGCATGTTGGCACAGTGTTTATTATTATTATTATTATTATTATTATTATTATTATTATTATTTAATGACATGATGGTACAGTGTTGTGTGGTTATTAAACGCGCCCTAGGCAACATTAGAGGCTTGAGACTCGAAAAATAAACTTTCAATTTCTAGTCTTTTTTACACGTAGTAAGTTTCAATAGCTCCATACCATTACATATCGACATTCAAGGAGCAAAGATGAGACGTCGTTGTGTGGTGAGAACTGATAGAAAATCGCGCTGCCAGCGCCGCCGGTGGGGAGAGGCAATTTTTTTTTCAAATCTTTATTTGTTGGTGGCACCAATAAATAAAGGGCTACGCTCATGCTCTTTTTAACGCCCAAAGTATCAAATAATGATGCAAATGTGCTAATATGGTGAAGTAAATGTCAATATCATAAAGATTGTCTTATCCAGAATATTTCCATTTTGATGCCCTAATGTTGCTTTGGGCGCCTTTAATATTATTATGACTAAATATATATAAATAATAATAGATGTAATGGCCTGTTGGCACAGTGTTGTGTGGTCAGTGATCGCTGAAGCCATCTGCGTTACAGTCTAGTACACAGGCAGTGGTCTTGGGCAAGACTGGGGCATTCCATGTTAATTAGAGCACAGTCATCGACACTGGCTATGAAAGGAAATGTACCCTGCAAGTTCATAATTAACAGTACTATTATTATTATTACTATTACTATTATTATTATAATTATTATTATTAATATTATTATTATTATTATTATTAATATTATTATTATTATACTATTAAAACATATAAGATTAGTATAGTACTCATAGGACTACTATACGACCTTCATGCAATAAAAGTACACTTGGTGTGAGCAAGATTATATGTAGATATAAATATTTATAACATGTTTATAAATACACATATGCATTTATTACTATCAGGCTTAGTGAATGAAAGGAAGAACGTGTCCTCGTGTCCCTTTGGTCCGTCTCACTGGAGCTGTCATGTCTCTGTAGGAATCTACCTGATGTCTCTTCAGAGGACTTCTCCAAGGTGGACCTGAGCCAGTACAGATGGATCCACTGGGAGGTGAGGTGTGTGTGTGTGTGTGTGTGTGTGTGTGTGTGTGTGTGTGTGTGTGTGTGTGTGTGTGTGTGTGTGTGTGTGTGTGTGTGTGTGTGTGTGTGTGTGTGTGTGTGTGTGTGTGTGTGTGTGTGTGTGTGTGTGTGGGGGGGGGGGGATAAGGACTGTGTGGAGTATAAGGGCATGGGGCTGTGTGTGTGTGTGGAGGATAAGGACTGTGTGGAGTGTGTGTGTGTGTGTGTGTGTGTGTGTGGAGGAGGATAAGGAGTGTGTGGAGTATAAGGGCATGGGGCTGTGTGGAGGATAGGCTGATCTATTTGAAGTACTCTAGAGATATATATTTGTTTGTAAATGCTTTAGATATGACTCCATAGTATCCATGCCTGATTAAGACTAATGAAACACAGCTGTAAAACACACCCACAATGGTTGACTTGACCTCTGAACTTTATCTCCTGTGTGTGTCACCTGTGTTTTTCTAGGGTCGTAACGCCGATGAACAGGTGAAGATGATCCAGAGAGTGGAGGAGTTCAACCGCAGCGCCATGGAGCGAGAGAGGATCACCATCTCCGTGGAGATCGAGAAGACGAGGGAACCACTCTACCAGCTCTTCCAGTATGGAGACGTGGTAAGGTTGTGTTCACCGCGTAGATGGATCAAATAAATACATATAAGTATTCAGTCCGAAGTTTATTATAATTTCCAGCCAGCCCCAAAGCCATGGCTTAGAGACTCCCTAGGTATGCAGTAGGGGTGTTAAAGGCTTATTTTCACCTCACTACAAAATTCTCTAAGATGTCATTTAAATGATAAACCTTTTGGAAATGTTACGTTAAGTGTGAACGTTAAAACCCATCTGCTAGGTAAAGTATCTATTTGAAGATGCACCCTTCCCGATCGGAAAAGAGATGCATCGTCTCCTTACATTATACACCTGAACTCCAGGGCTAAGCTGGCTCACTGATATTTTACATATGACTTCCTGTTTCCTGCTTCCTGTTTCCTGCTGCCTGGGGTCCTCTGGCAGGTGTTTGTCAGTAAGGACGTGGCCAAACACTTTGGGTTCCACTCCGCTGCCGCTGCGCTGAAGGGTCTGTACGGCCGCGTGAGGACGGGGTAAGACATCAGACTCCGAACGTGTGTGAGGCTAGAGGACGCTGAGAAGGATTTGAAACCTTTAAAGACTGGATATCCCTTTTACTCTTTAGAGTCCTAGAAAGATAATATGTCTCATGTCCTTCCAAAGGAAAGACTGAGAGGGTTGTGTGCCCTGGACGCCTCATTACGTTGTGTGGCGAGATTACATGAACGCAGTTCTAAAAAGTGACCACCAGGTGTCAGTAGTTAGTTGCTGCCATGTAGTACAGCCACCCTGTGTGACTGTGGGTGTCCCCCTCCTGTGCTGGTCTCCATTCCCATCAGAGCCGTGCTGATATGCGCCTGGGCGGAGAAAGGCGCCGACGCTATGGGTCCTGACGGCGTAGTCGTCCACTCGGATGCCTTTCCACCCGAGGCGCTGGTGGACACACTTGGCGCGGGCGATACTTTTAACGCCTCGGCCATTTATACACTCTCTAATGGTACGGAAAATCGCATCACATCACATCACATCATGCATCACATCACATCACATCATGCATCGCATCGCATCGCATCGCATCGCATCGCATCGCATCGCATCGCATCACATCACATCACATCACATCACATCATGCATCACATCACATCACATCACATCACATCACATCACATCACATCACATCACATCACATCACATCACATCACATCATGCATCACATCACATCACATCACATCACATCATGCATCACATCACATCACATCACATCACATCACATCACATCACATCATGCATCACATCACATCACATCACATCACATCACATCACATCACATCATGCATCACATCACATCACATCACATCACATCACATCACATCACATCACATCACATCACATCACATCACATCACATCACATCACATCACATCACATCACATCACATCACATCACATCACATCACATCATACATCGCATCGCATCGCATCGCATCGCATCGCATCGCATCGCATCGCATCGCATCGCATCGCATCGCATCGCATCGCATCGCATCGCATCGCATCGCATCGCATCGCATCGCATCGCATCGCATCGCATCGCATCACATCACATCACATCACATCACATCACATCACATCACATCACATCACATCACATCACATCACATCACATCACATCACATCACATCACATCACATCACATCACATCACATCACATCACATCACATCACATCACATCACATCACATCACATCACATCACATCACATCACATCACATCACATCACATCACATCACATCACATCACATCACATCACATCACATCACATCACATCACATCACATCACATCACATCACATCACATTAGGGGTGTGTTCAAAATATCGATACGGGGATACATCGTCGCGGGCCTCTTTACGATGCGTGTATCGATACGGAGGCGTCAGTATCGATACTTCACGTGCAAAAAAAAAAAAAAAAAAAAATTTTTTTTTTTTTTTTTTTTTGTCTGTTTCTTTGTACAGCGTCTACTTGGTTCATGTGCCTGCCTGCATACTTTGCCCATCATCCAGTTGATGGTATAATTTGAAAGCAGAGTTTCTGTAGAATCCACATGAGGTGAGAAATATGTTATGATGTACTGTCAAGGAGTTACAGGCAATTTTTTTTTGTTATAAGCCTAAAATATCGGGATACGTATCGTATACGTACGTATCGCATGTATCGCGATACATATCGTATCGCGACCCCTGTATCGGGATGCGTATCGTATCGCGAGGTGGTTGGCGATACCCACCCCTACATCACATCACATCACATCACGTCACATCACGTCACGTCACGTCACGTCACGTCACGTCACGTCACATTTTACTGAATGTCATGTTTGTCATTAATTGCCCTTTTGAGTGTGTCATATTACGTACTAAAAGAGCTAATATCATTTAAGGTACTCTGTGCAATTCTGGAAGAAGGCTGTTAGCTCAACAGCCAATCAAATTAGACTCCCCCTCCTGTGCTCCTAAAGCAATATGCTGATTGGCTGGAATTGTTTATGGCTCTGTCTGAGCCACTGTTTGATGTTTGATTCCCATTGGCTGAACCAGGACTGTGTACCAACACCAGAGTGTCTT
>NC_137911.1:29501536-29511536 GCF_963457725.1 Sprattus sprattus | reverse complement strand
GAAGAGAGAAGGAAGGGAGGCACTACCTGCTACCAGAGAGAAGGAAGGGAGGCACTACCTGTTAGAAGAGAGAAGGAAGGGAGGCACTACCTGCTAGAAGAGAGAAGGAAGGGAGGCACTACCTGCTACCAGAGAGAAGGAAGGGAGGCACTACCTGTTAGAAGAGAGAAGGAAGGGAGGCACTACCTGCTAGAAGAGAGAAGGAAGGGAGGCACTACCTGCTACCAGAGAGAAGGAAGGGAGGCACTACCTGTTAGAAGAGAGAAGGAAGGGAGGCACTACCTGCTAGAAGAGAGAAGGAAGGGAGGCACTACCTGCTACCAGAGAGAAGGAAGGGAGGCACTACCTGTTAGAAGAGAGAAGGAAGGGAGGCACTACCTGCTAGAAGAGAGAAGGAAGGGAGGCACTACCTGCTACCAGAGAGAAGGAAGGGAGGCACTACCTGTTAGAAGAGAGAAGGAAGGGAGGCACTACCTGCTAGAAGAGAGAAGGAAGGGAGGCACTACCTGCTACCAGAGAGAAGGAAGGGAGGCACTACCTGCTAGAAGAGAGAAGGAAGGGAGGCACTACCTGCTACCAGAGAGAAGGAAGGGAGGCACTACCTGCTAGAAGAGAGAAGGAAGGGAGGCACTACCTGCTACAAGAGGGAAGGCAGAAAGGTGCACAGAAATCGTAACACTCACATCACAAATGTGAACTGCTTGCATGTAAAAACAAAAACAAAGCAAAGATACAGACAGTAATACCCCGTCCCTGTTTTCACCCCAGCTAAGCAAGTGGCTGCTTCATTTTGAACACAAACTTTGGCAGGAAGTCGATATGACCTCACGGTTCGCCTTTGGCGCATAGAAGATAAGTATTCATAATGTCTTCACCATGTCGGGAGGGATTTACATTTGCTCAATAGTAACAAAACATGACAATAAATCCTGCAGTAGTATCTGTTATCACAATTCTCCGCGTTTTGGGATGGTTACAATATCAAGGGCAAATTTTTCTTGTTCATCTTTGACATTTATATTCTGTCTTTGTGTAGTTGAGTTCATATCAGCGGGATTGGAACTGAAACCCGGAGCGCTGAAGCACGTCCTGTCATGAAGTGCGTCTCCGTCCTCCAGAGGGTCTAAGTGTCTGTTTCGCGTCATTTTTCTGGCCCCGTCGTTTTCGTTTTTGATCGTCACAATGTCAGTGAGTCCGCAAAGGTCTCTCAGTGTCCATCTTATATATAGCAGATGGCTCTAACACGGACCTGGCCCACGTCTGTCCCAAACCCGGCCCAATCCCGGGCCCAGATCTGTCTCAGAGTCCTCTGCTACGGCTGCAGGTCGACTCTTAAACGTCTTCGTAGAGGAGCATGCCGCTGAAGATGGTCAGAGGCTCCACGGAGTGGGCCAGCTTGCCCATGACCAGGTCCACACACACCGTGTCCCCCGTCTGCAGCGGCAGGATGATGTTGAAGACGGCCAGAGCCCCGGGCGTCGGCTTCGTGTCGGCCACCGGCTTGTTCTCCAGGCCTTCTGGCTGGTAGCCCGCCGAGTCGCTGCGCGCCATGCCGTAGTTGGACTTTGACAGGACGGCCTCCAGCTTCACGTTCTTGTGGCCGGTCAGGATTGCGCTGAAGAAGTATCGTCCGTCTAAGGGAGCTGTGAACACACCTGGAATACACACACACACACACACACACATAGTTAAAGAAGAGATCACGGCCGGTTCTACAAACAATACTAACTCACTGGTAACAACCGCAAAAGCTTTAGTCTAAGGACTCAGTGACAAGCTTAGCAGAGATACTTTTAAGACACTCCAAGCAAAAATGCTAAGTGACGTTCCCCAAACAATATATATAGTATATAAGCACACACACACACACATATATACAGCCGCGGAAAAAATTAAGAGACCACTTCAAAATTATCAGTTTCTCTGGTTTTACTATTTATTGGTATGTGTTAAAGTAAAATGTACATTTTTGTTTTATTCTATAACCTACTGGCAACATTCCTACCAAATTTCAAATAAAAATATTGTCATTTATATCATTTATTTGCAGAAAAATGACAATTGGTCAAAATAGCAAAAAAGATGCAGTGTCTTCAGATCTCGAATAATGCAAAGAAAACAAGCTCATATTCATTTTTAAACTACACAATACTAATGCTTTAACTTACGAAGAGTTCAGAAATCAATATTTGGTGGAATAACCTTGATTTAAAATCACAACTTTCATGTGTCTTGGCATGCTCTCAACCAGTCTTTCACATTGCCGTTGGGTGACTTTATGCTACTCCTGGCGCAAGAATTCAAGCAGCTCGGCTTCTTTTCATGGCTTGTGACCATCCATCTTCCTCTTGATCACATTTCAGAGGTTTTTTTATGGGATTTAGGTCTCGAAATTGGGCTGGCCATGACAGGGTCCTGATCTGGTGGTACTCCATCCACACCTTTACTGGCCTGGCTGTGTGGCATGGAGCATTGCCCTGCTGGAAAAAAACACTTGGGGAACATTGTCAGAGCAAAACGAAGCAAGTTTTTCTTCCGGGACAACGTTGTACTTTGCCTGGCTGAGGTTTGTAAAAGACGATAAGGATTGAACCAAAGCGGACTGGAGGTTCTTCTAAGTTCATCTTCTCTGATGAGTCCAATTTCACAGTAGGTGCAAGACTCTGTGGCTTGTAGGCCTCTCCAGGTCTCCGTCTAACCATCAGACGACCATGTGTTGGGCAAAGCTGAAAATTGGACTCATCAGAGAAGACTAACTTAGAAGAACCTCCAGTCCGCTTTGGTTCAATCCTTATGGTCTTTTACAAACCTCAGCCAGGCAAAGTACAACGTTGTCCCGGAAGAAAAACTTGCTTCCTTTTGCTCTGACAATGTTCCCCAACTCTGAGAAGTGTTTTTTCCTGCAGGGCAATGCTCCATGCCACACAGCCAGGCCAGTAAAGGTGTGGATGGAGTACCACCAGATCAGGACCCTGTCATGGCCAGCCCAATTTCGAGACCTAAATCCCATAAAAAAACCTCTGAAATGTGATCAAGAGGAAGATGGATGGTCACAAGCCATGAAAAGAAGCCGAGCTGCTTGAATTCTTGCGCCAGGAGTAGCATAAAGTCACCCAACGGCAATGTGAAAGTCTGGTGGAGAGCATGCCAAGACACATGAAAGTTGTGATTTTAAATCAAGGTTATTCCACCAAATATTGATTTCTGAACTCTTCCTAAGTTAAAGCATTAGTATTGTGTAGTTTAAAATGAATATTAGGTTGTTTTCTTTGCATTATTCGAGATCTGAAGACACTACATCTTTTTTGCTATTTTGACCAATTGTCATTTTCTGCAAATAAATGATCTAAATGACAGTATTTTTATTTGAAATTTGGTAGGAATGTTGCCAGTAGGTTATAGAATAAAACAAAAATGTACATTTTACTTTAACACATACCAATAAATAGTAAAACCAGAGAAACTGATAATTTTGAAGTGGTCTCTTAATTTTTTCCGCGGCTGTATATATATATACACTGTATATAAATAAATTGTTCAATGTTATATATAAGACAGCTCTCTATGAATATAAATAAGGCATGAGCTGCTATTATGATCATAACTGAAGTGCCCTTGAGCAAGGCACCTAACCCCGATCACTGCTCCCCGGGCGCCGCCAAAGGCAGCTCACTGCTCCGGGTTAGTGTGTAACCTCACTTCACTGTGTGTGTGTCACTTCCCTGGATGGGTCAAATGCAGAGTTGGTTTCAGATAGTGTGTGTCTACACCACCTTTGCCATAGAGTCACTTTCACTTTTTTCACTTTCATAACATGTGGTTGTTCAACTAACCAGTGCGTGGATTGTATTTCTGTCCTTCATTGACAAAGACTTTGTCGAAGACTATGGTGCCGGAGTTGGCCATGGGCTTAGTGAGCGCGGCGGAGAAGGAGAGGCGTGGCACATTGGCATCTAATCCCGGGACACCTGTTAATGAAAGCAGACACACACACACACACACACCAGCACACCTGTTAATGAAAGCAGACACGCCCATCAATTTTACCTGTCTATACATACATGCATATATACATACATACATACATACTGTACATACATACATACATACATACATACATACATACTGTACATACACACCTTTTAATGAAAGCAGACACAACCATCACTTTGATCTGTCCATACATACATACATACATACATACATACATACATACATAGGTACATACATACATATACATACAGTACCAGTCAAAAGTTTGGACACACCTTTAATTAGTTTTCTTTACATACTGTATATTATTTTCTACATTGTAGATTAATACTGAAGACATTTATACTACGAAAGAACACATATGAAATGATGTACTAGACAAAAAAAGTGTTATCTACCATGTAGAAAATGATAAAAGTAAATAAAAAACTTCTCCAAAAATGAGAAGGTGTGTCCAAACTTTTGACTGGTACTGTACATACATACATACATACATACATACATACATACATACATACATACATACATACACACATACACACACACACACACACACACACACACACCAGCTCACCTATTAATGAAAGCAGACACAACCATCACTTTCTTTCTATACATACATACACACCGGCACAACTCCTAACATGCTTTTTGAAGCTCTACATCACAGTGCTGACCTCACACACAATCTGACTTTTCAGAATGTCGTTTTTCAACGAGTTCATTCATTTCACCACTGGCCAGCTGGTGACCTTTGGTGACCTTTGGAGCTAATTCACCTAGAGCTGACCCTAGCCTTAACCCTAGCCCCCACCTCAAACACAGAGCAAGAAGTTCACTGACCCCCCACGACCCTGACCACCACCACCGCCTCACACCTGTGCTCAAGAGGATACCCCCCAGGCAGTGCCCAGCCCTCACACACACACACACACACACACACACACACACACACACACAGGCTGGGTCTGGCCTGCTCCTAGTCTCTAGCCTAAGGGCACAGGGGAGGACATACCCTGCCTCCCAGACAGTGCACAGCCCTTACAGGATCACACACACACACACACACACACACACACACACACACACACACACACACACACACACACACACACACTAGCATACCCTGCCCCCCAGGCAGTGCTCTACCCTTAGAAGGACTCAGTCAGGCCAGAACCTTTTCCATATCTGATGCTGTCTGAAGGCGGGGTCTAATCCACACACACACAATGCTGAACTCTACACCCAAGTAACACATGTGCTCCCAGAAGTTCCGCCACACACACACACACACGCACGCGCACACACACACACACACACACACACACACACACACACACACACACACACACACACACACACACACACACACACACACACACACACACACACACACACACACACACACACACACACACAAGAATAACCTACCTCCCAGAAAGCCCAGCACACACACAGACACTCCAGCAACACACACTCTGTCACACACACACACACACACACACACACACACACACACACACACACACACACTCACTCCAGCATAACCTAGCTCCCAGAGAGTGCAGCGCACATACACACACACACACACACACACACACTCAAGCACACCTTTGCCCCTAGACAGTGCAGCTCTCACACAAACACACACACACACTCCAGCATACCTACAGGAAACAAACTGTCTAACTAACTCACACACAATGCTTACACACCATCACACACTACAATATTCTGAAGGAGACGGCTGAACACTTACCTCGTTCACCTTGGAAGCCTGAATAAAAAACAGAAAAAAAGCTCTCCATTAAAAATGATATAAAATACAAATATTTACTACATTTGAAACAACCGCTTACGGGCCATATTAAGGTTTATATAACTCCTCCTCTCTGGCTTGTTTAATATTAATAACTGACACATTTGATCAATCCAGGAAGCAGTCCTCAGGTTTCTTCTTATCAGCAGCACCTTTCCACTCATCACCGAGCCATTTAATCATTAACTTCATCAGACAACAGCCATTAATCATTAACTTCATCAGACAACAGAAATGTAATCATTAACTTAATTAGACAACAAACATTTAATCATTAACTTAATTAGACAACAGCCATTTAATCATTAACTTCATCAGACAACAGCCACTTAATCATTAACTTCATCAGACAACAGCCTTGAGCTGATAACTGAGCCATTTCACACATGCGTTTATTATTCATCAGACAACAAACATTTAATCATTAACTTAATTAGACAACAGCCACTTAATCATTAACTTCATTACACAACAGGCAATAATCATAAACATCATCAGAAAACAGCCTTGAGCTGATAACTGAGCCATTTCACACATGCGTTTATCTGAGAGCAGGTGTCTCACCAGGAGCTCCTTTGGGCCCTTCCACCCCTGCCTTGCCCGCTGGTCCTTCTCTTCCTGACGGTCCTCTGGGTCCAGGCAGGCCCGGGAAGCCTCTATCTCCCTGAGGGCCCATTGGACCAGGATGACCTGGAAACATAATACAACTCAGTCCCTCTCTGGGTCATATAAACAACAACAGAGCCTTTACGAGCAGTATTGATACAAACAACAACAACAACAGAGCCTTTAAGACCAGTATTGATATGAAAACATTGATTCTGATTCTGATTCTGATTCTGAAAACTTACCCTTAATGTCCTGCTCAGTGAAGACCTGGAACTCTTTGAGAACATGGAACACTGAGGAGTTAAGGCTCTTAATCTTGCCGTGAATGTCGTCTAGGTGTGTGTTTTCGAAGGTGTCGATGAACCCTTCGTGAGAGGTCACCGTGGAGTTGAGTCCGTTCAGACAGGTCCAGAGCCCAGAGACGTGTTTGTTCAGGCCCTCTTTGATCTTCTGAACGTTGTCGGACAGAGTGTCGCAGCGGCCGCAGACTTCCTCCAGCTTCGTCAGCCTCTTATCCAGGTCGTCTTTGGACCGCTTGCAATCGCCCATCTCTACCACAAAGTTGTTCCCAAAGTGCTGGATCTCCTTATCGACTTGGTCAAAGTGGCCTTTGCTGTCCTCGACGTGCTCCGTGATCTCCTGCTGAATCTTGTCGATCTCGGAGATGATCTTGTCCTTGGTGTTGCCCAGGTCGGTGATGACGCTGTCGTGCTTCTGCACGGTGTGCTCCAGACCCTTCAGGGTGTCGTTGATGGAGCTGAAAGTGAGGATGACATCAGACAGCTCTCCCTGAAGCGACTTCAGGTTCCCGTTGGACGTGCCGCTGATGACACTGTGGCCATCCAGTGGCTTCTCTGGGTCGGTTAGACCTCCTCCTCCTCCTCCTCCTCCTCCTCCTGTCCCTGGTCTTGTCCCTGTTCCTGGACCAGCTCCGGTTCCTGTAGGAATTAGGTCAATCTTGCATGATCCACTACATTTCGCCACGTCCTCTTTCAGCTTGCCCACCTCTTCCTGTAGGTTGGAGCACACCTTGGAGCACGAGGTGTCGTCGGAGTCGATTCTGTTCCTGACGTCTTGTATGTCCGTGTTGCACTTGGCCAGAGAAAAGTTTGTGATGTTCTTCAGCTTCTTCAGCTCGTCATCGACCTTGTGGCAAATGTCACAGCTCTCGAGCTCGGTGACGATCCTGTTGAAGTGCTCCCCGTTGTCTCCAGTCAGTGCTTTGATTTTGCGGACGTCATGGCTCAGGTCGACCACCCTGTCGTTGAGCGAATCTCCGGACACAGAGAAGTCCTTAAGACGCGTGTTAAAGGTCTTGATTTCCGCCTCGTTTGCGATTACTCTCCACTCCAGAGACTTAGATCCCCCTAAAATGTCTACTAGTCCTCCGTTGTCCCCTCGTCCTCCGTTGTCCCCTCGTCCTCCGTTGTCTCCTCGTCCAGGTACGTTGTCTCCGCGTCCTCCGTTGTCTCCTCGTCCAGGTACGTTGCTTGAGCCGGGTCTACAGGATGCTGTGCAGTCCCTCAGCCTCTTGTCCATGTGGTTGGTTGCGTTCTCAAGTCGAGACAGACGCTTGTTGTAGTTCTGCATGTCGTCCTTGATGCCCGTCACGTCCAGCTCGACCCCTGAGATCAGGACATTTTGGTCGCTGAAGCGGTCGAAGAAGTCGTCACGAAGGTCACTCAGCTCTCGTCTGAAGAAGTCCTTTAGGTCGTTTTCTATGTTAGCACAATTGTCCTCCGTCTTCTGCAGCGAATTGTTCAGCCTTCTCTCAAGGTCTCGAATGGGACCTGTGAGTGAACTGTCTGCCCCACCTGCACCTGTACCTGTCCCACCTGTCCCACCTGTCCCTGTCCCTGTCCCTCCCCAACGTCCCCCACCTGAAGTTCCCCCGCTTCCACCAGTGCCTTTCAGCTCCTTGTCCAGTCGATCCTGAATAGCATCTACTGAGCCGGAGGTCGAGATTATTTTCCTGTCTATGTCTCCAATCCTTCCTCGGAGGTCCGTCACAGTGTCACAGCACCCTTGGGTGCGGGTCAGTTCTCTCCGCAGGCCGTCCAGGCTCTGGCGGTGGCGCTGGTCCATGGCGTTCATCTGTTTCTCCAGGGCGCGGATCCTCTCCCGGTCCTGCTGCTGCTGCCGCTTCAGGTCCTCCACGCCCGACTGGCAGGACGAGCACGACAGCGCCACCCTCCGCTCCAGCTCCCGGAGGATCTCCTCCTTCAGCGAGTTCTGCCCGCCTCCGCCTCCGCCTCCGCCACTGCTGCCACCACCACCGCTGCTACCACTGCTGCTGCCACCGCTGCCGCCACTGGTGCCACCGCCAGCGCCACCACCACCGCCACCAATCACATCCAGGTCGTTCCCGCTGCCCTTTCCGTTGACGAGGTGGTTGTTTATGCTGACCAGCGTCCTGTCGTGGGCCTGGGTCATGTTGTCCAGCCGGTCCAGCTTGGTCTGGATGCTGTGGATGGTGTCTTTCATCTCCGGTTGAGCCGCGTCGGCGGGAGTCTTACCCCCGTTCATGCCCCGCAGTGTTGACTGGAGGCTGTGGAGGTCTTTGGATAAGCTCTGGATTTTTTCCTCTAGCTGCCGGAACTTGTCGCTGTCGCCTCTTCCTGTAGGGAGAGAATACAGCATGGTCATGGCTTAGTGTTTATATATCACATATACAGCATGCTCATGTCTTAGTGTTTACATATCACCTATACAGCATGGTCATGGCTTAGTGTTTACATATCACCTATACAGCATGCTCATGCCTTAGTGTTTATATATCACCTACACAGCATCCTAATGTCTTATTGATTATATATCACCTATACAGCATCCTAATGTCTTAGTGTTTACATATCACCTATACAGCATGGCTTAGTGTTTATATATCACCTATACAGCATGGCTTAGTGTTTACATACCACATATACAGCATCCTAATGTCTTATTGATTATATATCACCTATACAGCATGGCTTAGTGTTTATATATCACCTATACAGCATGGCTTAGTGTTTACATACCACATATACAGCATCCTAATGTCTTATTGATTATATATCACCTATACAGCATGCCTTAGTGTTTATATACCACCTACACAGCATGCTCATGTCTTAGTGTTTACATATCACCTATACAGCATACTCATGTCTAAGTGTTTATATATCACCTATACAGCATGCTCATGTCTTAGTGTTTATATATCACCTATACAGCATACTCATGCCTAAGTGTTTATATATCACCTGTACAGGATATCTGCAGCTTTATAATATTCTTATCTAATATCTGCAGCTACATAATATTCTGATAGGGCGCATCTGAAGAGTCGTTGAAATCCACAAAGTTCTTAAATCTCTTTAAACCTTAATTTTATTATGTACATAACTCTGCTTGCTAACACATTTGTTATACTGTAGGTGATATAATATGTTATACTGTATGAGCTATAATATGTTATACTGTATGAGCTCTGGAAAGTCACATATAACAAAAGGACATCCTGAAAAAGTGTGTGTATATATCACACTGTCATATCACACTTATTGTTTTAAGTGTGTGACTAGGAATCCAGTGCTT
>NC_137911.1:29487828-29492828 GCF_963457725.1 Sprattus sprattus | reverse complement strand
TCTCTCTCTCTGTTGATCTCTCTCTCTCTCTCTACCTCTCTGTCTGTCAGTCTCTCTCTCTCTCTCCATCTGTTGATCTTTCCCTCTCACTCGTCTCTCTCACACAGCTGTGGGCCAAGCATACAGCCCGGTGCCAACACAATGTCATGTTCTAACATCTAGTATTGGACACAGATGGTGTGACACAGTGACATTACATACACACACACACACACACACACACTAACACACTAACGTTCTAACATCTAGTATTGGACGCAGATGGTGTGCAGTGACACAGTGACATTACACACACACACACACACACACACTCACACACTAACACACTAACACACACACTAACACACTAACGTTCTAACATCTAGTATTGGACGCAGATGGTGTGCTGTGACACAATGACATCACAACACACTCTGCTGGGGACCAATGAGTGTTAGTGTGTGTGTGTTGCGTGTGTGTGTGTGTGTGTGACGTGTGTGTGTGTGTGACGTGTGTGTATGGGTGTTTCTAATTAACTGTAAAAAAAAAAAAGTGCTGTTTCGACCAATTGTGAGGATCCTCTGCCAAGTTTCAAAGAATGAGGTCTATTCACAGTCACCCTTACTGTCTCCCTTACGAGTGACGGCCTCCCCAACTGCTCTCGATAAAGACTGTGTACTTCCTTGATTGGTGGACGCTCGCGATTTATATGATGGGGGGCCGTAAATTAATCTGAGATTCTTGGAACGACACACCACCACCCATGAGTTAAGAGTAAAGGCACACACACACACACACACACACACCACCACCACCACCCATGAGTTAGAGTAAAGGCACACACACACACACACACACACACACACACACACCACCACCACCACCACCACCCATGAGTTAGTGTAAAGGCTATTCCACACGGCCGCGCCCAATCCCCCATGGTTAAATTAAATTCACTTTTACCACAAAGATCCAAAACTCAATCTGGAAGTGGTTGTGTGTGTGTATGTATGTGTGTGTGTGTGTGTGTGTGTGTGTGGGGGGGGGGTCTATCTCCAGAGTGTTGTTTCCCTAACGCCAAAGCCAAAGGGAAGAATGGGGCTCATCCCATTATATGTGGTGAAACGCTCCACTTTCTGCCTGAGTGGACTGCGTATAAGTTAAGCCCCTCTGGATAGCAATGAGTGTGTGTGTGTGTGTGTGTGTGTGTGTGTGTGTGTGTGTGTCTAGAGACCCTCTGCTAGCTGTGGTTGAGCTGCATTCTTAAAACATTTGTCATGTAAGACTTTCTTTTCTCGCTCGGCTTGGTGGGTGAATGCCTGAACCATATCTTGGCATGTTGCAAGGCGGCAAACAAAAGCCAGAGATAAAAAGGGTGGTGGTGTGTGTGTGTGTGTGTGTGTGTGTGTGTTAGGGGGGGTGGAAGGGTGAGGGGTAGACAAAGAGAGACAAGGAAAAGAAAAAGAAAAAGAGACAATAGTTGGCACTAGTACAGTTAACTTCACTCTTCACACACCACTAACACACACACACACACACACCCCTAACACACACACACACACACACACACACACACCCACACACACACACACACACACACACACACACACACACACACACACTCTTCACACACCCCTAACACACACACACACACACACACACACACACACACACACACACACACACACACACACACACACACACACTCTTCACACACCCCTAACACACACACACACACACACACACACCCCTACCACACACACACACACACACACACACACACACACACACACACACACACACACACAGACACACACACACACACACACAGACACACACACACACACACACACACACACACACACACACACAGACACACACACACACACACACACACACACACACACACACACACACACACACACACACACACACACAGACACACACACACACACACACACACACACACACACACACACACAGACACACACACACAGACACACACACACACACACACACACACACACACACACACACACACACACACACACACACACACACACCGAGATTCATTCTCCCAAATAAAATATAAGCTGTGTTTTGCCAAGTAGCTGTCATGAAGAGAGTGTATCGCTCCAAAGTTTTTCCATAATTTTTCCATCACATTTTTCTCTAAAAGCCTACCCAGCCCTGTCACACGTGATGGAGTAGAGTTGGCACGGCTGCTCAGTGTGTGTGTGTGTGTGTGTGTGTGTGTATGTGTGTGTGTGTGTGTGTGTGTGTATCAGAGCAAGACCAAAGATGACGGCCAGACAAACAAGCGATTTACACAAAAATGCCATGGGCGTTTTTTTTTTTTTAAAACATGGCTTAGCGCTGTAATTCTCAGCACTTACAACACAAATGTTTAAGCTGTAAACTGTATGTTTGTGTGCATTCTAAACCTAAATATGTGCGTTGTGCTTAAACATCTCCACACGCTGGCTGGGGAAGTTAATCCAACAGGAGGTTAACATTATTTACTGCAACCGGTTTGATTTAAAGCTGGACGCGAGATGTGCCAGATTGTCACAAGGCCAAATAGAGAATCTGTGCAAAAAAAAACAGACTCATCACAGCGCATGTGTGTGTGTGTGTGTGTGTGTGTTTGTGTGTGTGTGTGTGTGTGTGTGAGTGTGTGTGTCACAGCGCAGGTCTGTTTCTAGAACAAAGACGTGTTAGCCTGAAGGGTTTGAGCTCTGAGGACACCAATAGCTGGCACCGTTCCTGCTCATCCTGAACTGACCACAGGCCTTTCCAGGAAAACATAATAATACAACACCAAACATCTGTTCAGTACAGTACTGAGAAACAGTGACAAAACGCAACTCTAACTTCACAGCGAGGAATGGAAAGCAACTCAGCCCTGTGAAAAATATTGCAAAACTTCGTTGCGGGGGGAGGGGCGGGGTGTTGTGTATGCTATACACTAACATGCCCCCTCCCCCACGACGAAGTGTCCTCTTTTTCACAAACTTAAATATGGTTACCCTAGCTATGCTAATGCACCATGTTTTTAGCTCTATGCTAATGCGCCATGTTTTTAGCTCTATGCTAATGTACCATGTTTTTAACTCTATGGAAATGCGCCATGTTTTTAGCTCTATGCTAATGCGCCATGTTTTTAGCTCTATGCTAATGCGCCATGTTTTTAGCTCTATGCTAATGCGCCATGTTTTTAACTCCAGAGGAGCCACACTTTCAACCTGCTGCCTACAAATGGCTCTTGTTCCAAGTGTATGACCACAGTGTAGTGGTTCAGCCCTGAGAGATGTCCTCTAACACTCGCTACCTAGCTTACAGCCAACAGGCTTGTCTGGCAAACACCTACACCAGCACAGCTGGCACTTACAGAGGTCGCTAGCTTGCTAACCGAGGTTTATCCGTTATACAGATGTAGTGAGGTTATGCTGTAAAACCTGGTCTTGCCATTTTCTCAGGGTTCCGTGTCTAGACCACAGAAGAACATCCTGGGAAGCTTGTGGGAGAGAGACAGATGTGTTTTTCTCCCATTCACATGACTGCGTGCTATCAAAACAAACATGTTAAATATGCGTGATAAATATATCTGTGAGAAATAAAACGTGCGTCCGTGCTGCACAACACGATACTTTGATTACGAGCACCTGTTGGATATAAATCTTTAAAAAAAGATAGATGTCATTCACACACACACACACTCACACACACACACACACACAAACACACACACGGAAACACACACACGGAAACAGACATGGGGAGCACAATTGTGACTTTGTCTGCCCTCCTGTCAATCAAGTGGCGGAAAGAGGCCTACTGAGTAACAGCTGATGGGAAATATAGGGATCCTTTTGTCCCGCCCGTCTGCTAGAGCTGTAATGTCCCATCACCGATCCAGGCAGCGAGCCTGGCTTTCTTCTCCCAAGACAGTAATTATCCCAAATTAATGTGCTGTACAGTTTTCATATAAGGGCATGGGGGCGGGGGGGGAGGGGGGGGGGGGGGGGTCTGGGGCAGGAGGTGGGGGCGGGGGTGAACTGCGGAAAAAAGGATGTCTGGCTTTGCAGGCACACTGTGACACATCCGACACGAGAGGGATTTTCAGATCTGAACTCGTCGCCCAATCAGCATGTTTCTCTGTGACCTTTAACCCCAGGCTTCCTGTGTCTGTCTGGCTCGAGTTTTATCTTTCCTGTTCTCGCCTCTTCCCAAAACATCTGGGCAGATTGGAGCCTTGAGCCGGGGGGGGGGGGGGGGTTCACTGTAATCTAGCCGGAGTTGTTCCGATCTTAAGCAATCACAAAAACAGGCCAAACTCTCTAGAAAGCAGCTGTTCTACTCCAGGCATAAGCTGCTCTGAGATACTGTCCACAATCTACAATTGCATCTTATATTCATTATGCACAGTCACAGGATTGAATGGTAGTTGGGGATTTTTAAGAAAATAGCATGAGCAATATGTCAGCCACAACCACAGCAGTCTTTGGAACTATAGGACTTTATTTAATGGCACTTGCCCATACACTGAGCACACCCAAAACATCGTCTTTAATTTACGGAGACATATACCGTTACCTTCGATCCCATTTGATTTCAGCTGCAAACACCGACAGGTGTCTCGTTTCAACAATGTCTGGTCCTGACACTAATTGTACAAATTAGCTTGATCCTGACTCCTCCTCACCAAGTCTCAAAGTGTCCTTTTGCAAGACACTGAACCCCCAACCACTCCCTTCTTAAGACAGTAGCCTCAACCATCAGTGTGTGAATGGGTAGATGTCTGAGTGTGTGTGTGTGTGTGTGTGTGTGGGTAGGAGTCTGAGTGTGTGTCTGATTGTGTGTGTGTGTGTGTGTGTGTGTGTGTGTGTGTGTGTGTGTGTGTGTGTGTGTGTGTGTGTGAATGGGTAGGAGTCTGAGGCATTCATCTGTAAAGCGCTGTGAGTGCCTCTATGAGTAGAAAAGTGCTATATAGATGCAGTCCATTTACCATTGATCATTTA
>NC_137911.1:29465328-29467828 GCF_963457725.1 Sprattus sprattus | reverse complement strand
TAAAAACAGAAGTTTGTTTTTTCTGACCCGAAAAAAAAAACATATTTGGACTCTGTCATACACCTTTAACCACACATTCATATAGATATATGATACGTGTCCAGTGCGCATGATCGTAAAGGCATATGGAAAAAGGCCGTGGGTTTCTCTTACCTGTGCCTACTGGCAGCTCGAGCCCCGTTCGGAGTTTGCGTCTGAGACTGTGCGTTCGCGTAAAGATTGTATCGTTGAGGATAAGACGCGCTCCAAACATCTCCAAACAAAGTCAGCGCTAAGATCAGAAGAAACGGAACCGGTCCGGCCATCCCTAACAGTGGTGCAGGGAAACTGATCAAATAGTATAAGAGAAGGTGTAGATTCCTCCGTGTCACAGTGCTTTTATTCCACAGAAAAGGCGGCGAAATGAGGTCAGAGTGATAGATGGGGTCTCTCTTCCTGAGTTTAGTGAGTTCATACTACCGATCCATAGTTCCTTCACGTTTTTGGTTGTGACTCTTGAAACGCTGGTTTTCTTTGCTGCTTTTTTATTTAACGTAGGATTATGTTCACCCCTCCACGTCCACGCACTAAATATCCGCTCTCTTGTGCGTGAAAACGGAGCGCCGTACACCTTGATACATCGAAAGCAGACGTTTGAACCGTTGGATGGTTGATAGGAGTGAACGGCGATGGTGCAGCCTGCGCTGAGTTAAGGAGACGGTGCATAGTCCTCCACGAGACCTCAACACTGGTTCGGACGTCCCTCCTTCGCACGCTCTCTCCTCGCCTCCCGCCCCCCTCGGTGCGCGAGCGCTCTGCCTCTCCCCCTCCCTCCGGTACCCGGACAGCAAAGTTTCACACACACCCTCTCTCTCTCTCTCTCTCTTTCTCGCTCTCTCTCTCTCTCTCTCTCTCGCACACACACACACACACACAGACACACATAGTTTTTCTCTGTCTTTTACACACACATGGACCCTACTCTCTCTTTCTCACACATACACACACACGCCTCTCCCCCTGCCTCCGGTACCCGGACGGACAGCAAAGTTTCAGCAAATGATCGTCCATCCACTGCCTTTCATCAGTCAATGTTTGTGCCAAAAAGGAATGAACAACTGTGATTTTTTTAAAGCTCTTTAAATATGCCATTCACTTCGATAGAGTGCTCGTGGGCGTTATACTATTGAGCGTATCTGTTTCGTCTCAGCCTCGGTCCGTTAGTGATGTCACAGCACTCTTTGTGTCAGGCAGCTTTATAAACAGCAGAGGCGTAACTGTACCGCCGAGAGCCCATTTGGATGAACTAGTCTGCGTTGGCGAAGCAGTCCTTAAGTACACTTAACGGGGTTAATTACCGCCTTCCCTTCAAGTTAATCACCGCTTCACCTGCAGTCAGGTGACCTTTAGCGGGTCGTCACTCCCTGCTCCATCTGTTTTGTCATTGGATGTCAGGGGTTATCTATCAGCAAATTAAGTCTGTCGGAATTTAAAGCTACCCCATATAGTTTGATGCATTTAAAGCTATCCCATGTAGTTTGATGAATTTAAAACTAACCCCATATAGTTTGATGAATTTCAAGCTATCCCTTTATAGTTTGATGAATTTAAAACTATCCCATATAGTTTGTTGAGTTTTGGACAAATGTGGTTGAAGAGCAGTAATCATCCTTTTGTTCTACCGTCAACATGTTTATTTATCTCTTGTTATTTAAACCTTGAGATTATTTCCCAACATTAACAAGTGACCCCTCGTTGTAATGTAATCAGGACTGCCCCTTACCCCCCGTGGAACTCATAGGCCTGGGGGCAAACTCGCCAAAACTCATAAATACCCGAAAGGCAATTAAAGTGCACTGTTTTTGAACATACACCAAATGTCTGAAACTCCAGTCCACTCTTATACCTAGCCCATAGGAACACTCACATACACATACGCCCCCTGTCTCTCATACACACACACACACACACACACACACACACACACACAAACACACACACAAACACACACACACACACACACACAAACACACATTCTCTTTCTCTGTCTCTTATTTTCTCCTCCTTTCTCTCTCTCTCTTTCACACACACACACACAGACACACATAGAGACACTCACACACACCGGTATGTCTTCTGTCTCTCAGACACACACACACACTGTCTTTCTCTGTGTCTCTCTTTCTCTCTCCCTCTCTCTCTCTCACACACACATTCTCTTTCTCTGTCACATGCTCTGTCCTCTTTTGTCTCTCTCTCACACACACACACACACACACACACACACACATTTATTTTTCCCTTTCTCTTGCTCTCTCTTTGGAATGAGTGGGGGGTAAGAAAAAGAAATAAAGGAGTTCTCCAGCAGGGGGTGTTGAATAGAGATTTACTGGCCCCCTTTAAGCACGCACACACACACACACACACACCCACCCCTACACACACACACACACACACCCCTACACACACACACACACACACACCCCTACACACAGACACACACACACACACCCCTACACAC
>NC_137911.1:29447828-29452828 GCF_963457725.1 Sprattus sprattus | reverse complement strand
GTGCCACCCTTCCCTCGTGTGAGGTGAGGAAGAAGAGGAGGCAGGGGCCACCCTTTCCTCGTGTGAACGGAGGAAGAGGAAGAGGAAGACGCTGAGGTGCTGATGTGAATTTTTCTGCATGGGAAGGAAAATGGCAGCACGCTCCTGTCCACTGTTTTTATTCTTGTCTAAATATAGATCTGGCGCATGTGGCGTGTTTGGATGGGCAGAGACAGTGAGGAGATGTTGAAGGGAGGCGGTTGGTCTGTAGGCCAGCTCAGGATGAAGAGAGGCAAAGAGAAGAGAAAAGAAGAGAAGAGAAGAGAAGTGAAGTGAAGTGAAGAGAAGAGAAGAAAAGAGAAAAAAAAGAAAATAGAAAATAAGTGAAGAGAAGATAAGAGAACAGAACAGAACAGAACAGAAGTAAGGAGAAGAGAAGAGAAGAGAAGAGAAGAGAAGAGAAGAAAGGAGAAGAGAAGAGAAGAGAAGAGAAGAGAAGAGAAGAGAAGAGAAGAGAAGAGAAGAGAAGAGAAGAGAAGAGATGAAAGGAGAAGAGAAGAGAAGAGAAGAGAAGAAAGGAGAAGAGAAGAGAAGAGAAGGGAAGAGAAGAGAAGAGAAGAGAAGAGAAGAGAAGAGAAGAGAAGAGAAGAGAAGAGAAGAGAAGAACAGCATAGAGGAGCAGCGGTTCTAAATGGGTTCTTTGGTTTCCCCCACAGCACAGGGAGAAGCCCAGCACAGTAGTGCAGTCTCTGACTGGTTTACTGAGTTACAACACTACAGCAGAACTGATAAAGAGTAAATACAATGGACTCACAAAGCTTTTAACTGTCAAAATCATAGGTTGTATAGGCTGAAAAGGTTTAAAACACATCAAATATGGGATAGATATGATACCTATTTTATTTGGCAAGTTTACAAGACTACAAACTGGTCTCAATGGATCCTCCCTGTTTCTCCAGCCAAACCTCAGCAGTCCGTCGAGCTCCCTCTTTCTCCTTCTCTTTCTCTCTCTCTCCCTCTTTCTCTCCCCCTCTCCATCTCTCTCTCGCTCTCTCTCTCCCTCTTTCTCTTCCTCACTATGGAAAAACAAAGAGTTTCCAGCCCTGGAGCCCCCCACACTCAATCTATGTCTTCCACTGTGTGTGTGTGTGTGTGTGTGTGTGTGTGTGTTACAGATCCTCCTCTCTTTCAGTGTAAACAATCACTGCCAACCCCTCTCGCTCTCTATCTCTGTCTTTGTGTCTCTCCAGAAGTTCGGCCCCAAAGCTCCATGACGACGGGTGAAAGCCATAAACAGACGTGTCTCCCCGTCTCTGTTTGTTTTAGTGCTGTCAGACGGAGAGACATCACGCTGCGCCGCCGTGACCTTATCCATCAGCCCAAACACACGGGGGTCAGCTCATGTGTCTCAGCCCGACACACACACAGCGAGAGACAGAGAGAGAGAGAGAGAGAGAGAGAGAGAGAGAGAGAGAGAGGCAGAGAGGCAGAGAGGCAGAGAGGCAGAGAGAGAGAGAGAGAGAGAGAGAGAGAGAGAGGCAGAGAGAGAGAGAGAGAGAGAGAGAGAGAGGCAGAGAGAGAGAGAGACAGACAGAGACATATACAGAGAGAGAGATAGACAGACAGAGACATATACAGAGGGATAGAGGGACAGAGAGAGAGAGAGACAGACAGAGACATTTACAGAGAGAGAGAGAGACAGACAGAGACATATACAGAGGGATAGAGGGATAGAGAGAGGGAGAGACAGACAGAGACATACACAGAGAGATAGAGACAGCTAGATACATATAAAGAGAGAGATAGAGGGACAGAGGAGAGGAATATGAAATGTGTATATACGTAAGTGTGGATAAAGGGCCCAGCTGGGTGACTGTGATCAGTGGTTGCCTACAGAGTGTAGAAGTTGGTCCTGCTTTTCCTCCATCTTTGGAACATGTTTCATTTCCTCTCCCAGCTGCCGTACCTGTAGCTTTCCCTCCACTCTCTCCCTCTCTCTAACCCTCCCTATCACTCTCTCATAGTCTCTCTCCCTCTCTCTTTCACTCTCTCTCTCCCTCTCTCTACCTCTCTCTCTCCCTCCACTCTCACAGTCTCTCCCCCTCTCTCACACAGTCTCTCTCCCTCTTTCTCACAGTCTCTCTCCCTCTCTCTCACAGTCTCTCTCCCTCTCTCTATCCCACTCTCATAGTCTCTCTCCCTCTCTCTAACCCTCTCTCATAGTCTCTCTCCCTCTCTCTCACCCTCTCTATCCCACTCTCTATCCCACTCTCACAGTCTCTCTACCTCTTCTTATCCAACTCTCTCTCTCCCTCTCTCTATCCCACTCTCTCTATATCCGTCTCTCACAGTCTCTTTCCCTCTCTCTATCCCTCTCTCTATCCCTCTCTTGTAGTCTCTATCCCTCTCTCTCTCATAGTCTCTCTCCCTCTCTCTATCCCTCTCTCTATCCCTCTCTCTCTCATAGTCTCTCTCCCTCTCTCTATCCCTCTCTCATAGTCTCTCTCCCTCTCTCTCTCTGTCTCTCTCCCTCTCTCTATCCCTCTCTCATAGTCTCTCTCCCTCTCTCTCTCTGTCTCTCTCCCTCTCTCTCTCCCACTCTCACAGTCTCTCTCCCTCTCTCTATCCCTCTCTTGTAGTCTCTATCCCTCTCTCTCTCATAGTCTCTCTCCCTCTCTCTATCCCTCTCTCATAGTCTCTCCCTCTCTCTCTCTGTCTGTCTCCCTCTCTCTATCCCTCTCTCTCTCTGTCTCTCTCCCTCTCTCTCTCCCACTCTCACAGTCTCTCTCCCTCTCTCTATCCCTCTCTTGTAGTCTCTATCCCTCTCTCTCTCATAGTCTCTCTCCCTCTCTCTATCCCTCTCTCTCTCTGTCTCTCTCCCTCTCTCTATCCCTCTCTCCCTCTCTCTATCCCTCTCTTGTAGTCTCTATCCCTCTCTCTCTCATAGTCTCTCTCCCTCTCTCTATCCCTCTCTCATAGTCTCTCTCCCTCTCTCTCTCTGTCTGTCTCCCTCTCTCTATCCCTCTCTCTCTCTGTCACTCTCCCTCTCTCTCTCCCACTCTCACAGTCTCTCTCCCTCTCTCTCTATCCCTTCTCCTCCATCTTTGAAACACGTTTCATTTCCTCTCCCGGTTGCCGTACCTGCAGCTCTCCCTCCTTCACTACATTCCTCTCCTCACTCTGCATAACAGGAGGGGCCCCTGAGCCTCACACACACACACACACACACACACACACACACACACACACACACACACACACACCCGAGTCTCACATGCCTTACAATCAAATGGCTGCCATGTACCACCCTGTCAATGGAAAGACAGCATTGGACATTATATGTCTGCTCTACTCTCATTCTTATTATATTTGTGCTCTAGTCCGCACATGTATGGGTGAACATAGTTATGTGTGCGTATGTGTGTGTGTGCGTGTGTGTGTGTGTGTGTGCGTGTGTGTGTGTGTGTGTGTGTGTGTGTGTATGTCGGTTTGGGAATGCTGGTGTTTGTTGTGTGTGTGAGCACACATGCCTGTGATGTGGTCGCATATGTTTTTGTTTCCACAAAGCAATATTCGTGTGTGTGTAGGTATTTGGAGATGAATGTGTGTAGGTGTGTGTGTGTGTGTGTGTGTGTGTGTGTGTGTGTGTGTGTGTGTGTGTGTGGGTTTGTGTGTGATTTTTTTGTCTGTGAGTGAGTGCCAGCGTGTGCATGCATGTGTGTGGCATGTGAATGTGTGTTTGTATTCTGCCGAGGATGCCTGACAGACTGTGTGTGTGTGTGTGTGTGTGTGTCTCTTTGTGTGTGTGTCTGTTTGTGTGTGTTTGTGTGTCTGTGTGTCTCTTTGTATGTGTGTGTGTGTGTGTGTGTGTGTGTGTGTGTGTCTGTTTGTGTGTGTGTGTGTGTGTGTGTGTGTGTCTGTTTGTGTGTCTGTTTGTGTGTGTGTGTGTGTCTGTATGTGTGTGTCTGTTTGTGTGTGCTATGTCCGTATTGCAGCAACTCGCACCCCCGTGGAGGATTCTACTGCCGAGTGACTCTGTGATTAATTACACGTCGTATTTCCACAGTAATACAGCTCCAGAACAAACAAGCAAGTGTGTGTCTGTGTGTTCTTGCGCATGTGTGTTTGTGTGTGTATGTGTTCTTGCGCATGTGTGTGTGTGTGTGTGTGCGTGTGCATCAGCTCCAGAACAAGCAAGCAAATATTGCCATGCTGGCCACCTAGGAGCTTCTAGACCCACACGGGGGTAGTGTGTGTTTGCGTGTGTGTGTGTGTGTGTGTGTGTGTGTGTGTGTGTGTGTGTGTGTGTGTGTGTGTGTGTGTGTGTGTGTGTGTGTGTGTGTGTGTGTGTGAGTGTATGTGTGTGGTGGTGGTGCAATGCTTAATGCTGCAAAGCTTTTGCATGGACTCTTTGGTGTGAGCCATGGGGCACCCTCTCTCTCTCACACACACACACACACACACACACACACACACACACACACACACAAACACACACACACACACACACACACACACACACACACACACACACACACAAACACACACACACACACACACACACACGCACACAGACACACACACACACACACACACACACACACACACACACACACACACACACACACACACACACACACACACACACACACACACACACACACACACACAGCTGAACCCAGTTACCGTAGGCAGCCCCCCCCACGGCCCCTCCACTCTACTGAAAAACAGGCGTGCTGGCTCTGGGCGTCTCAGAGCACCCGCAGACACAGACACACACACACACACACACACACACCCGCAGACATGCTGTTCTCGTTGGCCTTCATGTTCCTCTGCGTTCGGAGGAGAGGGCAGAGCCCAGACCAACGTGTTAACACACAGACCAGGAGAAAAGCAAGAAGCCCAACCTGCTCCCCATCCCGGGGACATGGAGGGTGTGTGTGTGTGTGTGTGTGTGTGTGTGTGTGTGTGTGTATATGTGTGGTGTATATGTGTGGTGTGTGTGTGTGTGTGTGTGG
>NC_137911.1:29437828-29440328 GCF_963457725.1 Sprattus sprattus | reverse complement strand
GGGGTCTTTGGTCGTGCCGACGGGCCTTGGTCGGGAGTGTGAGTAACGGTGAATGATGAAAAACAGGTTGAAGGGTCGATTCAAAACACTGCAATCATTACAGTATTAATGCGGACGGGACTCGGACGGGAGCGTGAGTAACGGTGAATGATGAAAAACAGGATGAGGGGTCGATTCAAAACACTGCAATCATTACAGTATTAATGCGGACGGGACTCGGACGGGAGCGTGAGTAACGGTGAATGATGAAAAACAGGTTGAGGGGTCGATTCAAAACACTGCAATCATTACAATATTAACGCAGACGGTCCCCAGCGTTTGATGAATGGCGCAGGGAACTCTCTGCCGCTAACTGCCGTAATTGTGACAGATTACAAGAGACCACTTCCTTCCCTGGCATCTCTTGTCCTTGGCACCCAGGACTCGTATTAATTTGGAGGAAAAACACCGGTGGAGCCAAGACACACAGGCGGACGGGGAAACACGAAGCTGGGTTCCATGAATTAATATTAATTAGGCCGAATGAGGGAGACATCACAGGCCTAAATCACCACTGTTTATTTCAATGATCGTTGTGTATTAATCAGTGGCCATGGCGACCTTATCATATTTCCAAACAATGACCTGCCCCAGCCGAGCCTGAGAGAGCAACCCGTTACTATGGCATCCATGATGTCATCCTCTCTAAGTGCATGTTGCTTTCTCAGGAACCCAAGGTCATCGCTGTTTATGCTCCGCTCTTTGGTGAGGTTACTAATGCCCTTCATGAGGGGGGGTGGGATTGAGGGGGGGTGGGCATTAACAAGAGCCTAGTTTGTGTTTGCCAAGATAAGCACTGATTTGGACTTGGCTGGTCTGCAGAAACGCTACACACAGCTAGACAGTCAGGCAGCAGCTGCCACTCAGAAGGATGTGACAATGCACACTACAAACCTGTGCTAGATAAGGATCTGAAAGAGCGCAATGGACCCTCCAAACCTGTGCTAGATACGGTCAGAAAGAGAGCAATGGACACTCCAAACCTGTGCTAGATACGGATCAGAAAGAGCACAATGGACCCTCCAAACCTGTGCTAGATAAGGATCAGAAAGAGCACAATGGACCCTCCAAACCTGTGCTAGATAAGGATCAGAAAGAGAGCAATGGACCCTCCAAACCTGTGCTAGATAAGCACAATGGACCCTCCAAACCTGTGCTAGATAAGGATCAGAAAGAGAGCAATGGACCCTCCAAACCTGTGCTAGATAAGGATCAGAAAGAGAGCAATGGAACCTCCAAACCTGTGCTAGATAAGGATCAGAAAGAGAGCAATGGACCCTCCAAACCTGTGCTAGATAAGGATCAGAAAGAGAGCAATGGACACTCCAAACCTGTGCTAGATAAGGATCAGAAAGAGAGCAATGGACCCTCCAAAAAGTCACTTCAATGCTAAATGTCCTGCCAAATATGGCAGAGGAGGTAAACAATCCCATGGACATGTCAATGATGTGTGTTCTGTTCGGTATTCAATCATTCTGTAACTGTTATACTGAAATAAATTGCAAGAATATGATGATGATGCCTTCCTGTGTTGACTGGTATACATGACAATAAGCGTCTTTAAGGTCTGTTGCAAAGTAGAAGTCTGTGTCAGTAGAAGTCTGTTTTACTGGGTCAAGTGTGAGTGTATAAGTGTCTTTTTAGAAGAGGCATTTTTATCTGCACAGAAAAAAACATAGGAAAGAAACCTTTCCTTTATTTATATATGTCTATAAATGAATCCGATAATCACTAGCGGTTTTGTTTTGGCAAACACATTGTGCTAAAGCCAGTGTACATTGTGTGTATGTTATTTTTTTTAAACCCTCTCCAGTGCTTAGTCCCTTTCAGCACCTCATAAACTTTGCTCGGGTTACATCTAAACAACATGCCTCGGAGACAAATGCGAACCCCACGTTAATGCACACTTTAAAGGCCAGAGTTATTTGGGATGGCAATCTCCTGGTTCATCCATCTCAAGCCGAGCACGAAGGGACGCAGTCAATCCCTCATTACCTCACTTCCCATGGTGGGAACGTCCGTCAGTGTGTTTGACACAGTGGCTTAAGAACCACAGCGGAGAGTAAACCTAGCCAGCGTATGTAAACAGTCACTGCTGACGTCCCATGCGCCCATCTCACAGTAAGCATGCGAGGGCCGGTGAGGCTTTACAGACTCACAGCTGTAGGGCCAGCAGTGGCAATGGGGGCACTGTGTGTGTGTGTGTGTGTGTGTGTGTGTGTGTGTGTGTGTGTGTGTGTGAGTGTGTCTTTACAGACTCACAACTGTAGGGCCAGCAGTGGCAATGGGGGCACTGTGTGTGTGTGTGTGTGTGTGTGTGTGTGTGTGTGTGTGAGTGTGTCTTTACAGACTCACAGCTGTAGGGCCAGCAGTGGCAATGGGGGCACTGTGTGTATGTGTGTGTGTGTGTGTGTGTGTGTGTGTGTGTGTATGTGTGTGTGTCTTTACAGACTCACAGCTG
>NC_137911.1:29432828-29435328 GCF_963457725.1 Sprattus sprattus | reverse complement strand
AGACAGCTCATTTTTGTGCTTTGTTTACCAAACTATTTCACATTTCTCACATGTCCCCTTTAATGGGAGAATTGGCCTCTGCTTTCTTTGGCCAATGCTTCAAACCTGGGCTGATATGGTGTGATTGCTATCTGTTTATCGTTGCAACCCCCAGCCTCGTATTGAGATCGCGGCGCGCGGTTTCAAAATAAGAGCGCCCAGCGCGATTTTTTTTTTTTTTTTTTAATAATTAAAAAAACTTTTCAAAACAGCTCGAGGGCCATTAATAGACACCCCGCGGGCCACAAAAGGCCCGAGGGCCGCTACTTGAGTATGACTGTCGTAGACTCATCATTGCCGTAAGTGCGGCGTCGGGAAACCGCTCTGCAATATCCCTCTTACGACCGATTTCAAGTCCTTTTTAGCGTTCGGGAAACTAGGCCCTGGGTGAGATCCCAAACACCACGATAAGCTTTGGTTAAAATCTCTCTTTTACATGCATATATCTTTAACCATCAGACTGTTAACTGTGTGTGTTTGTAATTGATCATGTCCCTGTTTTTGTGGAGAACAAAGGATAAAAAAGTGTAAGTCATACACCATACTAGTGTTAGTATATTACAGTATGTATAAGTATATTCAGTATAGTACAGTATGTATAAGTATGTTTAGTTTGTGGCTTAGAAGTGGAAAACTAAACAACTATTTGCCTGCCTGTGGCAAGTAATTTATTTAACCCTCCCGAAAATACATAATTACCATCAAACATATACCAAACCCTCTGCATTTTAATGACACCACCACCAACGATGCAACTTTCCCCCTACCATCACTACGAACACTAACGGTTCGCTTGTTCTTCTAGCTCCTTTATTAAACTAGACGCTGTGAAGCAGATGCTAATCCTCTGTAAACGCAGTGGGTATCGTTTCCATGGCGCACGCGCCTGGCAACCAGAGCCCACTGGCTTCCGGGCCTTGGCCTCCCCTCTGATTAACGACCCGGCGGCCCGTTTGATCCAGGTACAGAACCCCGAGCCCGTGCAGACAAAAGAAGCCGTCAGCACGGGGAGGTAGCTCTGCTCTGCAATTAGCGGCTCTGAGTTTGGAAACATCTGGAGACACTGCAAGCCCACCCCAGGTGATGGTTCTCCCTGGCCCTGATCTGGCTCATATCCGGCCCTGCTCTGGCTCTGATCTGGCTCCAATCCGGCCCTGATCTGGCCCTGATCTGGCTCTGATCTGGCCCTGATCTGGCTCTGATCCGGCCCTGATCTGGCTCTGATCTGGCTCTGATCTGGCCCTGATCTGGCTCTGATCCGGCCCTGATCTGGCTCTGATCTGGCCCTGATCTGGCCCTGATACGGCCCTGAACCAGCCTGGCTCTGGCTCTGATCTGGCTCTGATCTGGCCCTGATCTGGCTCTGATCCGGCCCTGATCTGGCTCTGATCTGGCTCTGATCTGGCCCTGATCTGGCTCTGATCTGGCTCTGATCTGGCCCTGATCTGGCTCTGATCCGGCCCTGATCCGGCCCTGAACCAGCCTTGCTCTGGCTCTGATCTGGCTCATATCCGGCCCTGATCCGGCCCTGATCTGGCTCTGATCTGGCTCTGATCCGCCCCTGACCCGTTACAGAGTTTGTTGCTATCCAGGATCCAGCAGGAGCTAAGAGTTGGGTGGCACACGATTTGCAGAAGGGTTGGGTACAAATACAATTGTATTTATTCAGATTCACGTTTAGCATTCGCTTTTATCCAGAGCCACACACAGTTCAGATATACATTTTCATCAGCTGCCTGTGTGTGTTCCCTGGGAATCAAACCTTGATCTCTATGTGTCTGTGTGCGTGTGTATGTGTGTGTGAGTGTGTGTGTGTGTGTGTGTGTGTGTGTGTGTGTGTGTGGGTGTTCCCTGGCAATCAAACCCATGATCTCTGTGTAGTTGGCACCTTGCTCCACCAGTTCATCTGCAACTCCAGAACCAGACTCAGATTCTGCCCTGATATGGCACGTATACATTCCACAGTGAACTGTTGTGGAGAACCCCCGTAGGAAGCATGCGAGGGGAATAGTACATTCGCACGAAACGATTCGATCAAAACACCCATGAGAGGCTGGATCAGAGCCAGATCAGGGCCAGATCAGAGCCAGATCAGAGCCAGATCAGAGCCAGAGCAGGGCCAGATCAGAGCCAGATCAGAGCCAGATCAGAGCCAGATCAGAGCCAGATCAGTGCCAGATCAGAGCCAGATCAGAGCCAGAGCAGGGCCAGATCAGAGCCAGATCAGTGCCAGATCAGAGCCAGGTCAGAGCCAGAGGCCACAGCCGAGGATTCTTCACGTTGCACATCACACTGTCATTCGATACACATTAGTGAGAGAGACATCTGTATGTTTTTTCTCAATATGGTGTTTTTCTTGGTTGAAGCCCAGCGAGTCGGCGAGTATTGCCGTGGAAACCCTGACGCAGGAGGCGCAGGGGATGGATACGGATTATTTTGACGGCTGCTGTATCAACTACTT
>NC_137911.1:29420328-29427828 GCF_963457725.1 Sprattus sprattus | reverse complement strand
GTGTGTGTGTGTGTGTGTGTGTGTGTGTGTGTGTGTGTGGTGTCTGTGTGTGTGTGTGTATGGTGTATGTGTGCGTGTGTGTGTGTGTGTGGTGTATGTGTGTGTGTGTGTGTGTGTGTGTGTGTGTGTGTGTGTGTGGTGTCTGTGTGTGTGTGTGTATGGTGTATGTGTGTGTGTGTGTGTGTGTGTGTGTGTGGTGTATGTGTGTGTGTGTGTGTGTGTGTGTGTGTGTGTGTGTGTGTGTGTGTGTGTGTGTGTGTGTGTGTGTGTGTGTGTGTGTGTGTGTGTGTGTGTGTGGAGTGCCCTTCAAGTCATTCGCAAATGAAGAAACCATATGAATCAGAGCAGAGGAGCCAACTATGTGACGAACTGAAACAAAATCTAAACATACTCTCTCGTCATGACCCTGGACGACCTCCGTTTTCAGCTGCTAGTCGTCCATTATCCCACCTCAGATCGTACACACACAATTGTGGACCCGGCTGGTGGCTGAGTCTGGCCCTCGTCTGGCCCTCGCCCGGGCCGGCACCGGGGTTTGGATCCTACCCTTCCCCGGGTCAGCAGCTTTGTGGGGGAATAGTTTGGCCCTGGCTCCTTCCTCCCCTGCTGGAAGAGAGGAACCTGCTCCAGCAGACGGCCTGGCTGCTGCTGCTGCTGCTGCTGCTCAGTGGAGTGGAGTGTGTGTGTGTGTGTGTGTGTGTGAGAGCCAGAGAATCTGCTTACCCTGGAGGAGCTGCTCACTCACTCGTCCGGCCCTCGTCTGGCCCTCGTCCGGCCCTCCTCTGGCCCTCCTCTGGCCCTCCTCTGGCTGCTGCTGCTGCTCAGTAGAGTGGAGTGGAGAGGAGCCCAGCCAGAGAATCTGCTTACCCTGGATGAGCTGCTCACTCACGGCCCTCCTGGCTGGAGACGGCTAAACCACTTCAAATGTTTGGCACCCCCTCCAAGGACACCAGCCTGGGTCAGAAGAACAGGGGGGGTTGAGCTACTGCAGAGCCTCTGCAATATGGCAGGGGGGGTAAGGGAAAGAAAGGAGGAAAAAGACAAAGAAAGGAAAATAAAAGAGGGTGGAAAAAAAAGACGAAGAAAAAAGATCCGCAAGTAAAAAGGCAAGAGGACATGAGAAGTCAGATGAAGGTCAGAGTGTGGCGTAGATGAGCTTTAATGGAGAGCACACCTGCAGGGTGGATGAGCTTTAATCGAGAGGACACCTGCAGGTGAGCGGAGGGATGACGGGCGGAGCAAACACAGGCTGGGTGAGGCTCAGGACCACTGATAAAGGAGTCTTTGTGCACAGTTTGATCAGAACTATTACAAGGGCATATGTTTAACTCATTACCGTTTTTACAGCAGCTGAATAACCTCACTCAGACTGTAAATAATTCAGTTTAATCGTGGGGAGACTATGAATCAACAAATGCCGATCGGCAATAACTAAATATTAGTGACAGAAAAGAATATTAATCAGATAGAAGAAACAGTTCCAGCCCAGTTTTTAAAGGTCACTTCAAGATGGAAGGAGTGAGAAGGCTTTTGTAAGTAATATTGTCCAGATGGCTTAAATATCAGTCTCCATAAGACTGACCCAGACTGAGTTGCAGAAATAGCGCTTCATTTTTGCACCAAAAGGGCAGTTGTGTCCCAGCTCTTCTGTCTCTAAAATAGGTGTGTGCGTGTGTGTGTGTGTGCGTGTGTGTGTGTGTGTGTGTGTGTGTGTGTGTGTGAGAGAGAACTCTCCTGTCCATACAAAACAAAGTGCTTACTCTGGACAGCCTGTGTGTGTGTGTGTGTGTGTGTGTGTGTGTGTGTGTGTGTGTGTGTGTGTGTGTGTGTGTGTGTGTGTGTGTGTGTGTGTATGTGTGTGAGAGAGCTCTCCTGTCCATACCAAGCAAAGTGCTTAGGCCCAATCTTCTTCCCCTTGCCCCTTATCTTCCCCCTTACCCTTGAAGTTGCGCGTTCATGTGAGAGCTAGTGGTGTCTCAATACCCAATTTGATCAAGATTAAGGGATAAGATTGAGGGCTATATACCCCTTGGAATTAAGATGAGCGGAGACCTTACTTGCTCCTCCAAGGGCTATCCCAAAGCACACAGCGAAACCAGCTCGGGAATTTTCAAAAAAACATGGCTGCTTGAAGTGAGGAATATTTTACATGAATAAAGCTATCTACACAACTTTTTATATGTTTATAATGACTCGGTTTGATCTGAAATGTGCTACACGAACGATGCAGAGTATTGTAAGTCTTAACTGAAGCTTTCAAACAGTAGTTTTAGGTTACAATTAGCGCTTATACCACCACTCCATTGGCTTATATGGTAGCTTGCCAGCTAGATGCTACATACACTACATGTAAGTATTTTTGGCTTATAATTAATTAAAAAATGACGACAGTCTTGTTTCGTGCTCTACACAGTTGTATACATATATATTTGCAACCATGTTCTTCATTGAAACTTTTTTTAAATCGCTAGTTTCATTGCTCATACAGTCACGCATGACGTACCCGAAACCGAGTGGCGTCTCATTTCATAGGGGAATGTTTACAGCCCTTGGCCCTTACACTTGCAAGTGCTAGGGTTAAGACAAAGACAAAGACAAAGCAAAAGGGGCAAGGGGAAGAATCGAGATTCGGCCTTACTCTGGACAGAGACAGACAGCCTGTGTGTGTGTGTGTGTGTGTGTGTGTGTGTGTATGTCTGTGTGAGAGAGCTCTCCTGTCCATACCAAACAAAGTGCTTACTCTGGACAGAGACAGACAGCCTGGCTCGACCCTGACAGCTTTGATTTGTGCCTCCCAGAGCTGAGGACGTATAACTCTTCGGGGTCGCACTCAGAGCTGAGGACGTATAACTCTTCGGGGTCGCACTTTAGTTTGTGGTCTTTGCGCTCGGTGATGCGAGGACCCCCAGCTGTTCATAATCTCCCGCCGTGCCAGGGGAGCAGTCTTTGTGGTTACTGGTTATGAATGTGAAACTTGGAGAAAGGCCTTGTGGTGATATCATCTTGTTAGCTGAGAACATGATGTTGGGAGAGGGAGAGACAGAGAGAGAGAGATAGAGGAAGATGAAGAGAGAGAGAATCAAAAAAGAAGAGAGATAGAAGAAGAAGAGAGCGCAAGGGAGAAAGAAAGAGAGTGAGTGAGAGAGAGGATGAGAAAGAGAAAGAAAGAAAGAGAGTGAGTGAGAGAGAGGATGAGAAAGAGAAGGGGGAGAGAGGAAGAAAGAGCAAGAGAGAAAGAAAGAGAGTGCATGAGAGAGAGGATGAGAAAGAGAAGGGGGAGAGAGGAAGAGAGAGCAAGAGAGAGCAAGAGAGAAAGAAAGAGAGTGAGTGAGAGAGAGGATGAGAAAGAGAAGGGGGAGAGAGGAAGAGAGAGCAAGAGAGAAAGAAAGAGAGTGAGTGAGAGAGAGGATGAGAAAGAAAAGGGGGAGAGAGGAAGAGAGAGTAAGAGAGAGCAAGAGAGAGCAAGATAGAAAGAAAGAGAGTGCGTGAGCGAGAGGATGAGAAAGAGAAGGGGGAGAGAGGAAGAGAGAGCAAGAGAGAGTAAGAGAGAAAGAAAGAGAGTGCATGAGATAGAGGATGAGAAAGAAAAGGGGGAGAGAGGAAGAGAGAGGAAGAGAGAGCAAGAGAGAGCAAGAGAGAAAGAAAGAGAGTGAGTGAGCGAGAGGATGAGAAAGAGAAGGGGGAGAGAGGAAGAGAGAGCAAGAGAGAGTAAGAGAGAAAGAAAGAGAGTGCATGAGATAGAGGATGAGAAAGAAAAGGGGGAGAGAGGAAGAGAGAGGAAGAGAGAGCAAGAGAGAGCAAGAGAGAAAGAAAGAGAGTGAGTGAGCGAGAGGATGAGAAAGAGAAGGGGGAGAGAGGAAGAGATAGCAAGAGAGAAAGAAAGAGAGTGAGTGAGCGAGAGGATGAGAAAGAGAAGGGGGAGAGAGGAAGAGAGAGCAAAAGCGTCTGTGATCCTCTAACCTCATGTTTCTCCCTGCACCAAGAGGCTTAACATTCCCTCTCTTGCTTTGCCAGTTGTGGATGAGTGTTCCCGCTGTAGATACTAGGCCTGAGCGACCGAGCTACATGTCCTCCGTGTAGTTGGAGTTACGGTCTGTCATTACAGCTTTACCACAGGGCAGAAATCCCTGAAGACCAGTATGTACAGCATCACTCATTTACAGCATCGCTCATTTACAGCATCGCTCATTTACAGCATCTCTCATTTACAGCATCTCTCATTTACAGCATCTCTCATTTACAGCATCTCTCATTTACAGCATCGCTCATTTACAGCATCTCTCATTTACAGCATCTCTCATTTACAGCATCGCTCATTTACAGCATCTCTCATTTACAGCATCGCTCATTTACAGCATCGCTCATTTACAGCATCTCTCATTTACAGCATCTCTCATTTACAGCATCTCTCATTTACAGCATCGCTCGTGATCATCAGCATCGCTCGTGATCATCAGCATCGCTCATTTACAGCATCTCTCATTTACAGCACCGCTCATTTACAGCATCTCTCATTTACAGCATCTCTCATTTACAGCATCGCTCATTTACAGCATCTCTCATTTACAGCATCGCTGGTGATCATCAGCATCGCTCATTTACAGCATCTCTCATTTACAGCATCGCTCATTTACAGCATCTCTCATTTACAGCATCTCTCATTTACAGCATCTCTCATTTACAGCATCTCTGGTGATCATCAGCATTTACAGCAACGCTCATGATCATCAGCATTTACAGCACCACAAACAAAAACCCAAGGTCTTGAGAGCAGGCCTCAACAGCATGACGCTCTCTCCCGCTCTCTCACTCCGGTGAGTAGCGAACATGATGTTAAAGGGCGCGGGCAAGGCCCAAGGCAGGGCCTAGCTGAAACTAATGGTGGCAGACAACAGCAAATCGCGATCCCCAAAGCAAGCTCCCGTGTGATGAAATCCGGCCGCTTTTAAAGGGCCGGGACTTCTCTAACCCAATGGGATTAGAGCCCAAATCAGCAGGGCACCAACCTGTTTGCAAGACACAGAAGACAAAACAAAACGCACAGGCAAAAATAGACAGACAGACCCACAGGGTCGTAACAGGCTCTCAGGTTGACTTTTTAAATACACTTTTAATTAATAAAATGTATTTAAGAAAATGTAATTTCATTGAAAGTTGTATCGAAAAGGTCTTTACAAGTCTTAAATTGGGTACAACATTCACTTCTGTCTCCCTTGTGTCTTATTCTCTCTCTCTTTCTCTCTTCCTCTCTCTTTCTCTCTCTCTCTCTTTCTCTTTCTCTCTGTACTGGAGGCTGCCTAATCCCCACACACAAAGCCTCTGATATTTACGAGTGCTTGCTCTGGCTCCTACCCAGGGTGATGACTAATGGTGCACTGGAACACAGGCAGCGAGCGACTGGACCCGACTCGACTGGACCCGACCCGGGTGTGAGAGGAGATGGGATTGGGCTTTAGGGACGGGAGAGCTCCACCACCAGCGCTCTGCCAAGACGTGTCGGAGGAGGCATTCCATAAAGATCCGTGTGGTTTTCCTTATGGATAAATGGGTGGGTTTGGTCCTGTTGTGGTTGATGTACTGAAATCCTTCACTGGTGTGGCCATGTGGCAATGAGATGAAAGTGAGAGAGAGAGAGAGAGAGAGAGTGTGTGTGTGTGTGTGTGTGAGAGTGAGAGAGAGCACCCCAGTTTTTGTATTTATTTCTTGGCACATTTAAGGACATTTGATGCTTCATCTCTTGACAACATTTTTTTTTGTGAACTACATGTATCTTGTGGCAAATTCTTTTGTAAGTGTCTTTGCAGTGAATGCCCAATCTATTTGTTTTGTCAAGTTAATGTCTACATATTTCAGTTTTGAAGTAGGCTTGTTAGTGTTGCGCGACTGGTGTGTGTGCCAAACCCTTTCATCTCCCTCTCCGCTGTACATGCGATCCTAAGCCCGTAATCACTGTGCTCAATGGTGATCCCTCAGCATGAAACAGACGAAAAAAAATGACGTTGACGGACAAGACAGGAGGATCAAAAGAAGAAGAGGATCGTGTTCATCTGGTCCAAGTCAACCTCGCAGCGAGCCAAGTCCTCCCATTCCTAACTCATGCTATCTGTCTGCGAGGCTGTTGGAGCAGAACCCTGAAATAGAGGTGCGGGGGATCAAGCCAGAAATAGCCCTGCAATGTTCTGTTGATCCCTACGGCAGTGTTATGAATCCTCAGACTCCCTCTATTGTTAGTTTAAAGACGTGAAATATGTTCTTTTTTATTGTTAAGCCTTCACCTCTGGCGGGGTTTTTATTTTGTGGAGAGAGAGCGAGATGAGAGAAGCGAAACCACATTGATGGAATAACTGACAACTGAAGCTGTGCAGCCAAAAGCAAAAACGCCAAGAAAGAAAAGAGAAGAAATTTCCTCCGCTTTTAAACGGCTCCAGAGCTGGCGGCTGAGGGGGTCAGCAGTTTCCTCAAACAGACCTCCACAACAACACGCTTCATCCCTAAACCATACAAGGCAATGCCGCTCTATCAGAGATCAAAGGGTTAGCATTAGCAAAGAAGCCCTTCGCTGGCTTGGCGTACATTAGCATAATACCAAATCTCCGCCAAAAATACTATTTGAACACTGTTGTATGCGTGTTTGATGAAGGCGCTGTGTATTCATTAGAATAACACGATAACTTGGAAGTATTTGACATCACTGCAATGGTAAGCACAACACGAGAGACTGGGGGTTGCTCACTGTTTGGTTCTCGCTGTAGGAAAACACCCACCCACGAGACCGCCTGCAGACCAGGGCCTGGAGAGTATGGATGTCCATCCCACCCCACAGCCTACCTGGCATTAGTTACTCTGACCCAGATCTAGTTCTAGGTAGATAGATAGATAGAGAGAGTACTTTATTTATCCCAAGAAGGACATTTCAGTGTTGCGGCAGCTATTAATAATTGTATAATCGTCAGACTTTAATCGCACAAGCGACACACGTGAATACATGGAGGCGACACAGGACACACACACACACGCACAGGCCTGAGGTCGTTTGGGAATTTAGCTACTACATTTATCCTATCCAGGACTGTCCTTCCTCCAGGACTCCAGGAGCAGTGGGCAGCCTTAAGGCACCCGGGGACCAGGTGAGGTGAATCATCTGTCTTGGTCAGGGACTGTTGAAGAGTGTTCTGTTGCAATTTTTTTACTGTTTGGGGTTCTAAGTGGAGGAAACCCCTTGTGAACACGGGGAGAACATGCCAACTCCACACAGAAAGGCCTGGGAGATAGCCCATCTGAACACTGAAGGTCTGGGGAGGACCTGCCCCCCAGAGCCAACAGCGCCCCATGCGGGAATCAAACCCATGACCTTAAATTCACATTAAAAACATTAAAAACACCACACACGATAAGGTGAAAAGACAAATTACAGATTTACAATATATATACAGTATACCTATCATCAACCTACACACAATACTCCCCAGTGGCCATGGTTTGGGAGTGTTTGTTAATTTA
>NC_137911.1:29407828-29412828 GCF_963457725.1 Sprattus sprattus | reverse complement strand
GCACTTTGAATGACCAATGTGTATGAATATGTTCTATATAAGTAAACTAGTCTTGCCTATCAACTCTCAATTTCCCTCTCTGTCTCTCAACTCTCTCTCTCTCTCGTCTCCCTCCCATGCCTCTCTCTTTCAACTCTCTGTCTCGTAAACTCTCTCTCTCCATCTCTTTCCCCCTTTCTCTCTCCCTCTCTCTGTCTCTCCATCTCGCTCTCTCTCCCTCTCTGTCTCTCAACTCTCTCTCTCCCTCTCTCTCTCCCTCTCACCCCCCTCTCTCACCCCCCATCTCTCTCCATCTCTCTCCATCTCTCTCCCTGTCTCTCTCTCTCTCGTCTCCTCCCCATGCCTCTCTTTTTCCATCTCCCTCCTCTCCCCTTCTTCAGCCAGAGTGCTGGCTGTTTTTGTGTTGATGTATCTGCGGGGATAAACATGGGTCAGCTACACACACACACACACACACACACACACACACACACACACACACACACACTGATTCCTCTTTTCCCTGACACAAAGAGACGTAAGGGTGTGTCTGTGTGTGTGTGTGTGTGTGTGTGTGTGTGTGTGTGTGTGTGTGTATGTGTGTGTGTGTGTATTGATTCCTTTTTTCCCTGACACAGAGAGACGTAAGGGCGTGTGTGTGTGTGTGTGTGTGTGTGTGTGTGTGTGTGTGTACTGATTCCTCTTTTCCCTGACACAGAGAGATGTATGCTTGTGTCTCCATTCCATTCCATATTCCAGGTTGCTACTTGTTTTTTTTGTGTCACCATGACATTTAATTCATTCAATCTATTTTAACAGTGCTGTGTTATCAGCCGATCCCACTTGCTGGGGTCTGTGGTGATGAGTGTCGTTCTTTATTTATATAATTTCGGTAAAGGCTTTGATGTTAACTTTAATTTAAATCTGTGTATCCCTTCTGTTGCCGGTCTCTCTGATAGCCATTGACTGCAAATATTCTAGCACTTCTCTTTGCTTACGTGTAGTTTGTTATTCTCTTTGTTTACGTGTAGTTTGTTAGATGCAAAAGCGCTTTCCTGGCTTCCTGTTTGGTGTAGTGTTTCCAAACAGAGAGGCCCATGGTATGAGGACCAATTGGGAGGGACCAATGGAGAGGGACCAATGAGGAGGGAGGACCAATGGGGATGGGAGGTAGCAATGAGGATCAATGGGAGGGACCAATGAGGAGGGAGGACCAATGGGGATGGGAGGTAGCAATGAGGACCAATGGGGAGGGAGGTAGCAACACGTAGCCCAGGGCCACAGTCCACTTCCTGGATATCAGCTGTACAACCTGGGTCTGGCACTGATCTAGCTGACACCTAGAAACCCCACGCACACATCCAGTAAGGGATGATAATGTTTATTCTGATGCATCCAGTAAAAGATGATAATGTATATTCTGATGCATCCAGTAAAAAATGATAATGTATATTCTGATGCATCCAGTAAAAGATGATAATGTATATTCTGATGCATCCAGTAAAAGATGATAATGTATAATCTGATGCATCCAGTAAAAGATGATAATGTATATTCTGATGCATCCAGTAAAAAATGATAATGTATATTCTGATGCATCCAGTAAAAGATGATAATGCATCCAGTAAAAAATGATAATGTATATTCTGATGCATCCAGTAAAAGATGATAATGTATATTATGATGCATCCAGTAAGGGATGATAATGTATATTCTACTGGTCAGTCCTGAAAAATAAAAACCGGACGGTCAGGACCCAGACTTGCAGCAATGTTATGATACCATTATTAGCCAAAACAATAAAAGAGGTTTCCTCACAAATCTCTTTTTTAATGATTTTGGCGCCGTTTTGTGGATTCCACTGAGAACAAATAGTTCGTCACGCAAATACAAGTTTTGAGTTTCCGGTGTTGTGTGTAGAAGCGTGTTACTTGCTTACTTCAAGTTCTGTTTCATGGGTTCCGTTACGATAAGTGAACGGACTATTTGCGTAATGATGAAAGATGTGAATCAGAAGCACAGAACATGTTGCCAATGGCAGCAGCCATTTCATTCTTTATCAAGAAATATCGGACCTCCGTAACTTTGGGATGGCCCGTTCAATTAACTGGAACTTTCCGCAGAGTTCTGAACAGCCATTACATTCTATAATAATGTGTGTTATTCCAGCCCCCCACCCCTCCCTTCTCTCACAGTTTAACACTTTAAAAAACATGCAGCTGGTCCACACCAAACCAAACACACACTAACACACACACACACACACACAAACACACATCGACACCAACACACACACACACACACACAAACACACACACACACACACACACACACACACACACACAGACACACCAACACAAACACACACACACACCACACCCCTTCCTGTGCCCGTGCTGACACCCCTCACACACACACACACACACACACACGTGCATTCACACCTCATGGCACGCCTGCAGTACAGCGCTACCAGTGGTTGCCCCCGACGATGATGATGTAATGGGAGCCGTTGGTTGCTGGAAGCTAGCAGGGCGCAGACGGGCAAAAATGGCTGCAAGGTTTCTGGGCACATGAGTGATGTAGTGTTTTCCTTTCTAAAAATACCCACTTCTCTGTCTCCTACACACACACACACACACACACATACACACACACACACACACACAACCACACACACACACACACACACACACCTCTCAGTCAGTACAGAGGGTGCTTTGTGCCGTCCCACCACCACTGATGCTGCTGCTCCTGCTGTTGATGCACCTCTGGGGACCACAGCCTCAGCCTCAGCAGCTGCACTCGTTACCCTAGCAACCCTAGTAACACTAAATACCCAAGTAACCCTGGTAACCCTAGTAACACTAGTAACCCAAGTAACCCTGGTAACCCTAGCAGCTCACCATCCCTGGGAAGCTCTCCTCCAGGCGTTGGCAAAGGGAAAGGCAGGCCTGTGCCTTCTGTTGAAGCAGGAGCAGGGAGAGCTGGTGGAGTGTGTTAGTGTGTGTGTGTGTGTGTGTGTGTGTGTGTGTGTGTGTGTGTGTGTGTGTATAGTATGTGTGTGTGTGTGTGTGTATATAGTGTGTGTGTATAGTGTGTGTGCGTGTGTGTCTGTGCGTGAATGTGTGTGTGTGCATCTGTGAGATTCCAAATAAATGAACCAAATGTGTTGTGATCTTCCTTGGTGTAGCCCTCCTTTGCGTCACTGCTGGCTCTGAAGAAGTATTGCCTCCATGCTGGGGAATGCAGCCGCTCTGCCCGGACTATTCCCCCTCTATGTGTGAGCAAGAGCATTATGTGTGTACATGTGTGTACATGTGTGTGTGTGTGTGTACGTGTGTGTGTGTGTGTGTGTGTGTGTGTGTGTGTGTGTGTGTGTGGTGTGTGTGTGTGTGTGTGTGTGTGTGTCTGTGTGTGTCTGTGTGTGTGTCTCCACACCTGACAAACACTCAAAAAACAGACAGAAAGCAGAGATACTCCTCCAACTCTTTCTCTGGTACTCTCAGGGACACCCTGATGTACACAGACAAACACACACACATATGCATACACTCACAGTTACTCTCTAAAACACACACACACACACACACACACAGGCACATGCGCACACATCGCCCCCCCCCGCACGCACATCTATGTATTTGCATATCTGCCTCTGTTTAACCAAGTATAACCCCCCCCCCCCACCGATTCAGTGACCCCTCGTGACGGTGACCCCGCGTGACGGTGACCCCTCGTGACGGTGACCCCTCGTGACGGTGACCCCTCGTGACGGTGACCCCTCGTGACGGTGACCCCTTGTGACGGTGACCCCTCGTGACGGTGACCCCGCATAACCGTGACCCCTCGTGACGGTGACCCCTCGTGACGGTGACCCCGCATAACCGTGACCCCTCGTGACGGTGACCCCTCGTGACGGTGACCCCTCGTGTTCGTGACCCCTTGTGACGGTGACCCCGCATAACCGTGACCCCTCGTGACGGTGACCCCTCGTGACGGTGACCCCTCGTGACGGTGACCCCGTGTGACGGTGACCCCTCGTGACGGTGACCCCTCGTGACGGTGACCCCTCGTGACGGTGACCCCTCGTGACGGTGACCCCTCGTGACGATGACCCCTCGTGACGGTGACCCCTCATGCCCTATGAAAAAGGACGATGTCATCCTGGAAGAGACCACTCCCATCAGGATATCAATGTTGCATCATGGGAGAAAGGTGATCACACAGAACAACATTCATCTCTGTAAGGAGGGGTATAGACATATGCAATACACACACACACACACACACACACACAGCTCCCTGATGTGCATTCATCTCTGTAAGGAGGGGTACACACATATGCAATACACACACACACACACACACACACACACACACACACACACACACACACACACACACAACAAACTTGGCCACACATGATTACACACACACACACACACACACACACACACACACACACACACACACACACACATACAAACACACACACACACATACAAACACACACACACACACATTCTCTCACACGTTGAAATCAAAGACTGTGCCACTGACAGAGTGAAGCCCATACTTCCAGGAAGGCAAGAGCAATTACATGTAAAGCACCCTGCGCGGGCTTGGGGGTAGCGGACTAGGGAGGAGGAGAGACACACACACACACACACACACACACACACACATAGTCATGTAAAGCACCCTGCGCAGGCTTGGGGGTAGCGGACTAGGGAGGAGGAGGGCAGAAGAAGGAGTTGGATCATTTGTCAGGTAGCTAGCATTTCAAGTACTAGACGCAGAGGGAATACTAAATGTTGACAGATGTTCCCCCAGAAAAAAAAAAATACATTTTTTTAAAGAAATGTTGGGGAGGTTGGTATACGGACTCGTACACGAATGAACCCAACGCCCTCAGGCTCAGCCTGGCTCCACAGCCTGCAGAACAAAGAGAGGCAGACCACATGGAGGAGTACCTCTGAAACCAACCACATGGCGGAGTACCTCTGAAACCAACCACA
>NC_137911.1:29397828-29400328 GCF_963457725.1 Sprattus sprattus | reverse complement strand
TATTAGTGAAGCTGTACAGTTTTTTATCCTCCTATGACACTTCTTCCTGTTGCTGTGAGGTAGAATTTACCAAGAGTTGGATTGTTTACGCCCTCAAAGGACAGATTTCACCAAGAGTTGAAATGTTGGGAATGTTTCTGGGTTTAGACCATCCTGAGACAGTTAGTTTTACCCCACTGAAGATGTGTTTTAGGTGTAGCTGACTTTTTGTAGCTAGCTTTTTTATTGATGTATCTAAGCAGTGTATGTTGGCAATGCAATGCACTTGTCAATGTTGTGCCCTACAAGCCATCCGTATATGTTTGCAGGGTTCATGTCCTGGACACTACAGGGTGACCAACCTGCTCAGCTAAGGGTCTTTATCTTTATCTCTTTCAAGAGGCCGTATACAGAAAAAAATGTGACCTGTGAAAACATACCTCAAACAAGAATGGGAGCATTCAGAGAATGCAAACCTCCGCCTTGTGACCTTGACCTTTGACCTTAACACCTGAAAATCTAATCAATTATTGCCATTATATTACCCAATCTCCCCACAAAGTTTGATGGAAATCGGTCCATGCGTTTCTGCGTGATCCTGCTGACCATCAAACAAACATACAGGGGTGAAAACATATTCTCCTTGGCGGAGGTAAAAAGGTAAAAGCAGCATGTTGCTTGAGGAATACGCCTGACTGAGAAACAGGTCTGGTTAAGATTGGACCCTGATGTGATGCATGTCCAAGGCTTTGTTGCCAGATCAGGAACAGATCTATCTATATAGTGTAAGCTGTTCTGGGAAGGGACTCAGACCGAAACGCTCTTATCGAGATCTGTGTTCTTAACTTGTGTCAATGGGATACAGTTCCATGTACCTCTTTGTCTGCTGCAGTTCAAAACAGTGTCTGTACCAAGCCTATAAGTGAGAAAGGAACCATGCCTGTGAATGCACTGTGTTGAACTAATGGCATCTAATGAAATACAGTCAGCCCAGTCCAGAAGACCTCTATTTCACTTGGCTGACACATTACAATGCATTGTTCAAGATATGTACTTCTGAATGAACACCCCAGCAAAGCCCCTTTGGTTAAAGCCTTGTTAAAATCAGAATGTTGAGGCCAAGAGCACTTGAAAGGGGTAATGTGATACAAGCTCAAGGGAGCTTTACAAAGGTCCTTTCCCAAACGCTTTGTTTAAGTAAGACATGGCTCTTGTGTCTTTTTGAATCCCTTTTTTTTAACGGACCGGGCTAGCTTTTGTTCGAGACCCAAGGAAGCCATTACTTCACTGAGGGAGTTTTTTTTTCTGTTTCTTCTCCCTGCATTTATTAGACTACAGGAAAAATGTCCCAGCAGTGAAACAGCACTTAAAGACTCTGTTAAAGATAAACCTAAAGGAAGAAACAGGCTTTACGGAGTCGTAGAAGATCTTATGACCTGCCCTGTCCAGTTCTGTGTTTGTGGCAGAATGCAGACTGCTGAGGCTTAGCGTTGACTTAGAAACAGGCCTCCACTTCCAACGTTCTCAACAAAGTGTCTTACAATTGGATTGCTTTTAAAAAAATATTTTGCTGATATGCAATGAACACACAAGTAAGTTAAGCACTTACATCTCTCTTTTTGCTTTAAAGTGATGTTATCATTGGGATCCTGGTTGAGGGTGGAGGTTGGGGGTAGAAAGAGAGAAAGAGAGAGTTGTGATTGTCGTGATGAGAGAGAGAGAGAGAGAGAGAGAGAGAGAGAGAGAGAGAGAGAGAGAGAGAGAGTGAGAGAGAGAGAGAGAGAGAGTGAGAGAGAGAGAGAGAGAGAGAGAGAGAGAGAGAGAGAGAGAGTTGTTGATGAGAAAGAGACTGTTGGCCCCGAAGATATTAGAAAACTATCAATAATTATTAGACGTGCTTTTTGAACTTACGGGCTTGCTTTGGGGGCCATTATGACATCATACAGAGTCATCCATCAGGCTGCCGCTATGTGTACTTTAGACAAACTATTGTGCATTGAGAAATGGCAGGATCCTTCTCATAAATCAATTTCTTCTTTTTAATGTCATAAATTGTGGTAAGTGTGGTTATAAGATAAGATAAGCAGGTCAATTATCACCTCAAAACTAACAGCATAGAAGAGCAGCCTGTTCATACTTCACAGAAAAGTGAGATGTTGCATAGCGTGGCGTGGCAGCGAAGCACAGTTTAGCGGTCCCTCTATACTGACAGATATGTAAGTTGCTGCACACTGATGTAAGCATACCAAGGCAACATGAAAGAAATTGTCTCATTATCTGGGCAAAACCCCAACCAGATGTTCCCTCCAAACACACACACACACAGACACACACAGACACACACACACTCACAACACACACACACACACACACACACACACACACACACACACACACACACACACACACACACACACACACACACACACACATACACAGACACACACACAGGCACACACACACACACACACACACACACACACACACACACACACACAGACACACACACACACACACACAC
>NC_137911.1:29382828-29387828 GCF_963457725.1 Sprattus sprattus | reverse complement strand
ACAACTCTTTCTGGAGTGTTGTTTCCCTCTGCCACACATGAGAGAAAAAGATAAAACAACTCTTTAGAGTGTTGTTCTCTTCGTCAACATGAGAGAAAAAGATAAAACAACTCTTTCTGGAGTGTTGTTTCCCTCTGCCACACATGAGAGAAAAAGATAAAACAACTCTTTCTGGAGTGTTGTTTCCCTCTGCCACACATAAGAGAAAAAGATAAAACAACTCTTTAGAGTGTTGTTTCCCTCTGCCACACATAAGAGAAAAAGATAAAACAACTCTTTAGAGTGTTGTTTCCCTCTGCCACACATAAGAGAAAAAGATAAAACAACTCTTTAGAGTGTTGTTCTCTGTTCATCAACACATGAGAGAAAAAGTAGTGTTGTTTCCCCTCTGTGTGACCGGTCGCCCCCCTCTGAGGGCCCCTCTGTGTGACCGGTCGCCCCCCTCTGAGGCCCCGTGAACGGCTACAATGATGAGTAAAGTGCAGCGTGTGATCTATCCAAGCACTGAGTTCAGTATTAGCTGGAAATGGTTGTGGTCATTCAGTTCGTGATTTGAACTTGAAAGAAGTGCACAATCATAAAACCCTCCAGGTCCCTGGTGGTCGCCTGGATTTCCTGCGCAGAAGAAGAAAACCACAACAGCGTTTTGGAGCGGAACAGAGACGAATACTGCTTTTTTTTTTGTCTTCTTTAAATTCAGTTCCTGCCATCTGCCAAAGCTGTGTGAGGGGTAAGAGTTCTCCACTGGTCCGATCGGACGCAGTGCCACTGGGAATTCAATTACACAGGAAACAGAGAGTGCTGTGTGGGGGTAAAAACTGGGAAACCCACAGAGAAAGTAATACTCAGGGAGAGAAAGAGAAAGAGGGAGAGAGAGAGGGAGGGATAGAGAGAAAGAGAGAGAAAAAAGGGGAAGAAACAGTGAGTGGTGGGGTAGAGCCAGAGAGTCAGTGAGTGCAAAAAAAAAAAAAAAGAAATAGGTGTGTGTGTGTGGAGGAGAGGCAGGGGGATGGAGGGAAAAGTGATGGAAAGACAAAGAATGAGAGAGCGAAAGAGTGAGAGAGTGGAGGAGTGAGAGGTGAATAGCTAGCCCCGGGGAACTTATGGAGGTCCTGAGTACTGAGCTCAGATGTGCTCCCCGATCTCGCCTCTGCTCTGCGTCACAGGACTCGCTCCTCTCCTCCTCTCCTCCTGTCCTCCTCCTCCTCTCCTCTCCTCTCCTCTGCTCTCCTCCTCCTCCTCCTCCTCTCCTCCACCTCCACCTCCTCTCTGCCTCTGCTCTGTGTCACAGGACTCGCTCTCGCCTGCTTCTCATTAGAGCCGGTGCAACGCGTCACGCTTTCCATTCAGGACCGCCTCACTGACCCCTCACAGGCGGCCACTCGCTCTGCACCTCCTCACTGACCATCACAGACGGCCACGCGCTCTGCACCTCCTCACTCAATATCACAGACGGCCACGCGCTCTGCACCTCCTCACTGACCATCACAGACGGCCACGCACTCTGCACCTCCTCACTGACCATCACAGACGGCCACTTGCTCTGCACCTCCTCACTGACCATCACAGACGGCCACGCGCTCTGCACCTCCTCACTCAATATCACAGACGGCCACGCACTCTGCACCTCCTCACTGACCATCACAGACAGCCACGCGCTCTGCACCTCCTCACTGACCATCACAGTCGGCCACGCGCTCTGCACCTCCTCACTGACCATCACAGACAGCCATGTGCCTATCCCTAGAGTCAAAAGAGTAGAATGAACAGGGACGGGCGCAGGAGGGGGCTAAGATTGCCCGGGCAACTGCCCATTTGCCCTACTCGACTCAAGTTGCCCTTCCGAAGGAAATTATGGTTTTTAAATAGTATAAAAAAAAATTGCGGAATATATCATTTTACAGTTTTAAGTGATTTGGCAGAATATGTGCGCAGGGGGTGTGGCGTGGCGAAGGCGGTTATAAAAGTGAACGTGTAGTCCTTTCTCCCCAGGGCAGAGCAAAGGCCCTTCAAAATTCCTGTGCACGTCCCTGAGAATGAATATCCCTATATCCCAGCACAGTACAGGACACCATAGAATATTAAGAGTAGAATGAATATCCCTATATCCCAGCACAGTACAGGACACCATAGAATATTAAGAGTAGAATGAATATCCCTATATCCCAGCACAGTACAGGACACCATAGAATATTAAGAGTAGAATGAATATCCCTATATCCCAGCACAGTACAGGACACCATAGAATATTAAGAGTAGAATGAATATCCCTATATCCCAGCACAGTACAGGACACCATAGAATATTAAGAGTAGAATGAATATCCCTATATCCCAGCACAGTACAGGACACCATAGAATATTAAGAGTAGAATGAATATCCCTATATTCCAGCACAGTACAGGACACCATAGAATATTAAGAGTAGAATGAATATCCCTATATCCCAGCACAGTACAGGACAGGACACCATAGAGTGTAAAGAGTAGAATGAATATCCCTATATCCCAGCACAGTACAGGACACCATAGAGTGTAAAGAGCTGAATGAATATCCCTATATCCCAGCACTGTACAGGAAACCATAGAGTGTAAAGAGTCGAACAGGAATGGCTTTAACCAAGGAGCCTTAGTGATGTTTGCTCACCCTTTCAGAAATGGAGCTGCTATGTCCTCGTGTGCACCCACCAGAGCTCCCCCAGGCACCACCAGGCACCACCAGAGCTCCACCAGGCTCCATCAAACACCACCAAGCACCACCAGGCTCCACCAAGCACCACCAGAGCTCCATCAAACACCACCAAGCACCACCAGGCTCCACCAAGCACCACCAGAGCTCCATCAAACACCACCAAGCACCACCAGGCTCCACCAAGCACCACCAGGCTCCACCAGGCTCCACCAGGCTCCACCAGGCTCCACCAGAGCTCCATCAGGCACCACCAGGCTCCACCAGAGCTACACCAGGCAGAGCACTGGAGAGACAGAGCAATGGAGAGAGAGAGACTGAGGTAGAGAGACAGAGCGACGAAGAGAGAGAGAGGGGTGAAGAGACAGCAATGGAGAGAGAAAGGTGGAGAGAGAGAGAGCGATGGAGAGAAAGAGAGAGGTGGAGAGAGAGAGAGCGATGGAGAGAGAGAGCGAGAGAGGTGGAGAGAGAGAGCGATGAATAGAGAGACAGCGATGGAGATAGAGAGAGAGAGTGATGAGAGAGAGAGAGAGAGGGGTGGAGAGAAAGAGTGACAGAGAGACGAAGAAGGGAGGTGGCGAGATGAGAAATGGAGTGAGAGTGTGTGTCCTCGCCATGACCCAGGCAGTGCTGTGTTTAGGGAGTGTCCCCCGCCGCCCATAAACAATGGCCAAACCAGGGAGGTCTGCACACGTCAACTCTTAGCGGAAAAAAAGACTAAAAAGGAAAAAAAGACAGAGAAAGCTTTTGGCAAGCTGTTGTGCACAAAAACGGATGTTTATCATAAGCTGAGGCTTGAAGGAGGAAGCAGCCGGGGCCCTCTACTGGGGCGGTTGTTGGGGTTTGGAGGGGTTCAGCTGCTGTAGGGAGGCGGTTGTTGGGGTTTGGAGGGGTTCGGCTGCTCTGGGGAGGTGCTGGGGTTTGGAGGGGTTCGGCTGCTGTAGGGAGGCTGTGTTGGGGTTTGGAGGGGTTCGGCTGCTGTAGGGAGGCTGTGTTGGGGTTTGGAGGGGTTCGGCTGCTGAGGGGAGGTTGTGTTGGGGTTTGGGGATACCTGGCCTGGGCTCGTCTGGGGGTGCAGCACTTGTTTGAAATGCCATTAACTCTAAAGCTCCAATGGATCTGGCCTCCGAAGCAGTGCTCTGATCGTTGGCAATGATAACTGCTGACAGTGCATAATGTCAAGCTCAGACACACACACACACACTCACACACACACACACACACACACACACACACACACACACACACACACACAAGCAGTGTTCTGATCGTTGGCAATGATACCCGCTGACAGAATGCATAATTTCAATCTCAGATGACATAAAACAGGCTGGAATAAAACACAACAAAGCTCTTATATGAACTGTCCAGTGGAAACATTGATTTATTGAAGGATATGTCTACATGACTTTAGCAGACAAAGCAGGCTTGGCACACAGACCAGAGGTCCACAAAGCTGCAGTATCAGCCTCTTTGGAGGCCCTTCAGGGTTAACCAGAGGCTTCACCGAGTGATGCTTCCCGTTCTAATGTCACTAATAACTAATGTCTTCCTGTGCATTACAGGAAACGTCATCGCACTTCCTCCTTCTGAGTGGTGATGGTTGGTTGGAAGTCATTGCGGTGTGAGACCGTCTCACCCAATCACCTCCCCCACTCAGACCCAGAGTACCGAGGAAGCCTCCAGTGCTGAGAGGACACACACACACACACACACACACACACACACACACACACACACACACACACACACACACACACACTCAGACCCAGAGTACCGAGGAAGCCTCCAGGATCTGGCAGTGCTGAGAGGACACACACACACACACACACACACACACACACACACACACACACACACACACACACACACACACACACACTCAGACCCAGAGTACCGAGGAAGCCTCCAGGATCTGGCAGTGCTGAGAGGACACACACACACACACACACACACACACACACACACACACACACACACACTCAGACCCAGAGTACCGAGGAAGCCTCCAGGATCTGGCAGTGCTGAGAGGACACACACACACACACACACACACACACACACACACACACACACACACACACACACACACACACACACACTCAGACCCAGAGTACCGAGGAAGCCTCCAGGATCGGTCAGTGCTGAGAGGAGACACACACACACACACACACACACACACACACACACACACACACACACACACACACACACACTCAGACCCAGAGTACCGAGGAAGCCTCCAGGATCGGTCAGTGCTGAGAGGAGACACACACACACACACACACACACACACACACACACACACACACA
>NC_137911.1:29375328-29377828 GCF_963457725.1 Sprattus sprattus | reverse complement strand
CCCAGGTGATGTGACAGAATGGAGCCCCAGGATGTCCTGGTTACCTGGGTTACCTGGGCCCTTAAGACCCTTTCCCTCAGCTCAAGGTCAAAAGGTGAAGAGAATTTTAAACCTCTAGTGCTCATAACCTTCCCCAGTTCATCTTGCGGGTTCAAGGTATGTGGATGAGGAGGAAAAAAGGTTGAACATTTCTGCAAACCGCAGTTGTGAATTTGAAACCATGTAAAAACAATTCCAAATGAAATGAGGCACCTACTAAATTTTCATATTGCAGGGAGTGAAAGACTATGGCGCCAAGGCAGGCTTAGATCGGAGTCGTCTCCCATGACGGCTTTGTCAGTTCATTATGATAAAAACATAAATACATTCTAAAGTGAGTATTTATTTAGGGGGTGGGGGGTGCCATGTTTTGTCTAGACATACTATGTGCTAAAAGATCCTTTTTCTAAATATGTTTCTTTTGTAGAGGCTAGTACAGGTACTAAGCCCACTGACGGACTGCAAGCGGCCCGAAAGACTGCACATAATGTTCAGGAAATCGTCCGTTCTCTCTCTCTCTCTCTCTCTCTCTCTCTCTCTCTCTCTCTCTCTCTCTCTCACTCTCTCTCTCTCTCTCTCTCTCACTCTCTCTCTCTCTCTCTCTCTCTCTATCTCTCTCTGCTATGCTATTATGCTGAGGCATCAAACTTTCAAATGTTAAAAAAATGAAACACTCAGTATTAGTTATAGGTTATTTGTGTTAGGCATGTGCATTCAACCAAACATTACTCTGCCCAATGAAATGTCATTTGCGAAATGTGGATACCATGCCAACCTTGAGATATTTCTTCCAAAGTCCTATGCATTTAATATTATAATATGCATTTTACTTTTGTTTTAAAAGCATCTGATCTGACAAGCTTTGTAAAATAGCCTGCTGTAACGGCTGTATGGTAAACTGTTTATTTCTCCTGTTGAATGAACAGGACTGTGTGGCAGACAGTCTGACCCACCTGGCATAAGCACAGCTAGAACCACTTGTCCTGTTCCCAAAGGGTGTCTAAGTGTCCCAATCCATGCCTCACAAGAATGGGAGCATACAGAGAATATAAACCTCCGCCTTGTGACCTTGACCTTTGACCTTGACATCTGAAAATCTAATCAATTATTGCCATTATATTACCCAATCTCCCCACAAAGTTTGATGGAAATCGGTCCATGCGTTTCTGCTTAATCCTGCTGACAAACAGACAAACAAACATACAGGGGCGAAAACATAACCTCCTTGGCGGAGGTAATAATGGGATTTGCACCCCAGTGAGACGGTGCAAGCACCTCCTACACTAGCAAGCACATTGTGATAGCGGTTTCCTTGTGGGGGAAAGACGGCACCAAAAGCCTGACCGCTAAAGTAGAGAAAGGTTCTTTGTACCAGAGGCTACAGGTTACTCTAAAGCCATTGGTTCAATACTCAGGTTACTCTAAAGCCATTGGTTCAGTACTCAGGTTACTCTAAAGCCATTGGTTCAATACTCAGGTTACTCTGAAGCCATTGGTTCAATACTCAGGCAGCACCTACACGTATGAAATGTGCATCTGCAGAGTACTTTTCCCCCGTGCTACAAGTGCAGTATGCTAAATGAATGTGTGTCATGTCAAACACAACTGTATGTCGTTCAGAAGAGTGGGTGGATTTGTTCCTATAGTAACCTATAGTTCATCTGAATTCTTCCATGAGAGGATCTAGGACTGATTTGAGCTGTATACATGCATAAAAACATATCATTTTTACAACTTAAATCAAGCAATCGGTGCGTCAGTGAGACCCGCCCTTACACTCTAATGCTCCCTGCAACACAGAGTCACGTGTGGTAGGCTACAATGATTAACACAGAGTCACGTGTGGTAGGCTACAAATGATTGATCAGAAACAGCTGCCTGTGTAGCAGAGCTGTCTGTGGATTTCTGGAGCTTGCTCTCCCTCTTGCTATGGAACCAGTGCACCACGCTCCAAGCCAGAGCTGCATTCGGTGACGGATACACGTGTGGGTGACGGATACACGTGTGGGTGACGGATACACGTGTGGGTGACGGATGCACGTGTGGGTGACGGATACACGTGTGGGTGACAGGTACAGGTGTGGGTGACAGATACACGGGTGGGTGACAGGTACAGGTGTGGGTGACAGGTACAGGTGTGGGTGACGGGTACAGGTGTGGGTGACGGGTACAGGTGTGGGTGACAGGTACAGGTGTGGGTGACGGGTACAGGTGTGGGTGACAGGTACAGGTGTGGGTGACGGGTACAGGTGTGGGTGACAGGTACAGGTGTGGGTGACGGGTACAGGTGTGGGTGACGGGTACAGGTGTAGGTGAAGGGTACAGGTGTAGGTGACGGGTACAGGTGTGGGTGAAGGGTACAGTTGTAGGTGAAGGGTACAGTTGTAGGTGAAGGGTACAGGTGTAGGTGACGGGTACAGGTGTGGGTGAAGGGTACAGTTGTGGGTGACGGGTAATCACC
>NC_137911.1:29350328-29370328 GCF_963457725.1 Sprattus sprattus | reverse complement strand
AGGAATTGTCACATCTTTGAATCTATTTGCCACCAGATTTGACCAGGTAAACAACATGATTGTCAAATAAGAAGACACGCTAAAAATAATAACAAGCATCTCTACCTGTGACCATTATTCTCTAGGCAAGGTTATTAAACAGAGTTAGAGTCTCTTCTCTTTTTTGTATTATTATTTTTATGTATGATATTTATGAATATATTTATTAATTGTTATTTATTATAATTTAGCTGTGCAAGAAGTCTGTTGCTGCCTCAACTATCTCGTTGTCTTTGTGGCAATGACAAATAAAGTACTTTGAACTTTTCTGTTCTCTGTTTGTGTGCATCTCCTCCTTTCTTCTTCACTCTTGGTCAAATCAAGATATTGTAAAAGTAGTAATGTGTGATGTTTTGTGTGTGAATGCATGTGACCAATAGATGTCAGCATTGCTGTCGTTAAACATAATTCTTCTCTCTTCTTTCAAACAGGTTATGAAATTCATTGAGGCAAAACAGAGCAATCACCAGTAAGCTTTCAACAGGCCTTTCCTCTACATAGACATCCTTTCACATCTACTATCCACCCACTTCACTTTTCACTTTCACTCTCTTTGTGTCCACTGTGTACCAGGATCATAACTTTTCAACTTTTTAACATAACTTTTTTTAACTGTTTTTATTTATTTCAGGTATGTTTTGATTGACACCCCTGGACAAATAGAGGTGTTTACATGGTCAGCTTCTGGCACCATCATCACTGAATCACTGGTATGGAAATATTCATGTGATGTAACATATTCACAAATAAAAATGTAGCTGCCAACTGTTTGAGCAGTTTGTGGTGTAAACTGCTATTAAATTAGGAATGGGATTGTTATCGTCAGCTGATGGGCTAGCAATGTTTAGTTGCTAATTTGATTTAAACTTCATTCTGACCCACAGTATGCTGTAGCACTTTGATTAAGACTAATTGCTGTCTGTTAGTTATTTTAAGTTACTGTTGGCTACATCTCTTTTTGTGGTGTTTAATGTAAGACTTCACTGAGAGAAATGATAAAAGATCTCTGTTCTTCCGTTGGTAGGCATCAAGCTTCCCCTGTGTGGTGGTATATGTGATGGACACGTCACGGAGTGTGAATCCAGTCACCTTCATGTCCAACATGCTCTACGCCTGCAGGTGAGTCTCCCAGCCTGGGAACCTTCAGACAAGAGTCCCTGTGCATCCATAGGGGTCTCCCTTTAGTCTAGAGTTCATCCACAGGGGTCTCCCTTTAGTCTAGAGTTCATCCACAGGGGTCTCTCTTTAGTCTAGAGTTCATCCACAGGGGTCTCCCTTTAGTCTAGAGTTCATCCACAGGGGTCTCCCTTTAGTCTAGAGTTCATCCACAGGGGTCTCCCTTTAGTCTAGAGTTCATCCACAGGGGTCTCCCTTTAACCTAGAGTTCATCCACAGGGGTCTTCCATGCCATATCAAACTTCCTACTGTCTCTGTGCCTTTAAGTATTAGCTACTCATGCATTTACCCTTTTGTAAACTACCAGAGCAGGGGCGTCCCTCTCTACCTTTACGAAGCTCTTGAAGACCTACCTCCATAGAGAGCACCTCCGTTTCTAACTTGAACTTCCTCTCCTTTGCTCTACCTTTCCTTATCTTTCCTCTAATGCAATCTCCTCTAACTAGTACTTAATTCGCACTTACAGTTCTTACATTACTGCACTTTTTAATTCCTTTAAGTATTTATTGTTACACTTGGTCTCTATTGCTTATAGATTGATTGTTTGGATAAAAGTGTCTTTAAATGACTACATTTAATTTTCCATTGTTTTCTCCTCCTCTCTGTTCACCTTCACAGCATTATGTATAAGACCAAGCTGCCATTCATCGTGGTGATGAACAAGGTAACATTACACCACTCGCTCTGCTCTGCTTCCATGGCAACAGTGGTTGTCAAGGAAACAGGCAGCATCTTAGTACCATGCTATGTAACTTACTTACCATAGCTGTGGGACTCCAGTTACATACACACATATACACACAGACACTCACGCACGCACGCTTAAGTTACGTAGATATCCAGTGAATCCAGTACCTTTATGTGAGGAAGATGCAGCATCTAAACAGGCTCCTATGTTGTCTGAGCCCTTGCCCATAGCTGAGCCCTTGCTAGTGGCCCATAGCTGAGCCCTTGCCCATAGCTGTGGCCCATAGCTGAGCCCTTGCTAGTGGCCCATAGCTGAGCCCTTGCCCATAGCTGTGGCCCATAGCTGAACCCTTGCCCATAGCTGAACCCTTGCCCATAGCTGTGGCCCATAGCTGAGCCCTTGCCCATAGCTGTGGCCCGTAGCTGAGCCCTTGCCCATAGCTGAGCCCTTGCCCATAGCTGTGGCCCATAGCTGAGCCCTTGCTAGTGGCCCATAGCTGAGCCCTTGCCCATAGCTGTGGCCCATAGCTGAACCCTTGCCCATAGCTGAACCCTTGCCCATAGCTGTGGCCCATAGCTGAGCCCTTGCCCATAGCTGTGGCCCGTAGCTGAGCCCTTGCCCATAGCTGAGCCCTTGCCCATAGCTGTGGCCCATAGCTGAGCCCTTGCCCATAGCTGTGGCCCATAGCTGAGCCCTTGCCCATAGCTGTGGCCCATAGCTGAGCCCTTGCCCATAGCTGTGGCCCGTAGCTGAGAGAGTAATTGAGTGAGACACACTTGTGGTTGACGCTGCTGTCTGTGTCTGCTCTTGGTCCAGACGGACATCATCGATCACAGCTTTGCGGTGGAATGGATGCAGGACTTTGAGACGTTCCAGGAGGCACTGAACCAGGAGACGTCGTACATGAGCAACCTGACCCGATCCATGAGCCTGGTTCTGGACGAGTTCTACACAAACCTGCGGGTGCGTCCACCTGCCAGCCGGTGTCATGGCAACAAGATTTTCTTGTTAGAATCATAAAGAAATTATTTTACCAAACCTGTAGCATGAATTCTCCAAACCACAATCTGTGTATGTTTGTGATGAGGTTTCAAACACTGTCGCTCCCTTAGATTAGGTTATTGTTTGACATTATGGTTATTCTGTCTATACCATAGTTATTCTGTCTATACCATAGTTATTCTGTCTATCCCATAGTTATTCTGTCTCCCATAGTTATTCTGTCTATACCATAGTTATTCTGTCTATTCCATAGTTATTCTGTCTATCCCATAGTTATTCTGTCTATCCCATATCTATCCCATAGTACTTCTGTCTATACCATATCTATCCCATAGTTATTCTGTCTATCCCATAGTTATTCTGTCTATCCCATATGTATCCCATAGTTATTCTGTCTATCCCATAGTTATTCTGTCTATCCCATATCTATCCCATAGTTATTCTGTCTATCCCATAGTTATTCTGTCTATCCCATATCTATCCCATAGTTATTCTGTCTATCCCATATGTATCCCATAGTTATTCTGTCTATCCCATAGTTATTCTGTCTATCCCATATGTATCCCATAGTTATTCTGTCTATCCCATAGTTATTCTGTCTATCCTATAGTTATTCTGTCTATCCCATATGTATCCCATAGTTATTCTGTCTATCCCATAGTTATTCTGTCTATCCTATAGTTATTCTGTCTATCCCATAGTTATTCTGTCTATCCCATATGTATCCCATAGTTATTCTGTCTATCCCATAGTTATTCTGTCTATCCTATAGTTATTCTGTCTATCCCATAGTTATTCTGTCTATCCTATAGTTATTCTGTCTATCCCATAGTTATTCTGTCTATCCCATATGTATCCCATAGTTATTCTGTCTATCCCATAGTTATTCTGTCTATCCTATAGTTATTCTGTCTATCCCATAGTTATTCTGTCTATCCTATAGTTATTCTGTCTATCCTATAGTTATTCTGTCTATCCCATATGTATCCCATACCTCAGCCTTAAGTGTATAGCTGTGTTTGCCATCCTGGCCTCCTGCAGGTCGTAGGGGTATCATCAGTCATGGGCACGGGCCTGGAGGAGCTCTTTGTGCAGGTAGCTGAGGCAGCCAAGGAGTACGAGACGTAAGTACACACACACAGAACACACACAGAACACACACACACACACACACACACACACACACACACACACACAGCCACGGGCCTCGAGGAGCTCTTTGTGCAGGTAGCTGAGGCAGCCAAAGAGTACGAGATGTACACTCAAGCCCCAGTCAGTTTGTTTAACCTTAGACTTCAAGAATTGGTAAAAGTTGAAAGAATTTGATTTCATAATGATTGACACAAAACACACAAATTGAACGAGGCGGATGTAAACTGTTATTTGTGCGGTTCTTACTGGCGACCGTGATTATCAATCAGCTGCATTGTGTTGGCTGAAAGCAGTCATTAAGTTTTGACTCCTGAGTGGGAAGGATAAATGAAGACTGTGTGTGTGTGTGTGTGTGTGTGTGTGTGTGTGTGTGTGTGTGTGTGTGTGTGTGTGTGTGTGTGTTTGTGTGTGTGTGTGTGTGTGTGTGTGTTTGTGTGTGTGTTTTTCAGCGACTACCGCCCGGAGTATGAAAGGCTTCACAAAGAACTGGTGAGTAAGAGTGGCAGCTCTGATTCTGCATTAACACAGAACAGCCGGGCTTTGAAAGCTGTGCTGCAAGATCCTCTGTGAATGAGACCTGGCTGGGAGAACTCAATGAGAGGATACAGCGTGCGTGTGTGCGTGCGTGCGTGTGTGTGTGCGTGCGTGCGTGCGTGCGTGCGTGCGTGCGTGCGTGCGTGCGTGCGTGCGTGCGTGCGTGCGTGCGCGCGTGTGCGCAAGACAATCCTCTGTGAATGAGACAAGGCTGGGAGAACTCAATGATTCTCTGCTCATTTCACTCAAACTATATAGAATCCATAACACAGCCTCCTTTTTAGAATAAGAAGGGTGTTACTGCCAAAAGCATATCATTTGTCACTGAAATAAAAATGATCAAATAATTACAAATAAATGTATTCTTAGCATTATATACTAAAGAATAATTTTAGAATAAGAGTGGCATTACTGCTTAGTTTTATATTCATAGGTAAAGACATTTTATTAATTTTGGACATTCAACATCATTGCTGTCATGCAGTCCAACAGTAGTCATAACGACAGTATGCAGTCCAACAGTAGTCATAACGACAGTATGCAGTACAACATGTCTACCAAGTGCAGTATATAAGTCTTCAGGGTATAAACTAAAAAGGATATTTAGATCTAGTTAAGCAAACTATTAACCTTGAAGATTTAGATCTAGTGTAGCATACTATTAATGTTTGCATGCACCGTGTTAAGAAGCACCAAGCTATTTCTTATTCTGTTTATGCTGAAGCTCAGTGAAGAAGATTGACGTGTGCCCTTTGGTCACCTGAAATAAGCACAAACACAAACACAAGCACAAACTCCAGGGAGTTGAGATCAATATCTGGAATGGGTTGGCGATACCTAATTTGTGTTTTTTAATTAAATGTTTTTATTTTAATTTCAAGCTATGTTGTGGCCTCTACAAAACAAACAAAATGCAACTCATACCTAGTATATACCTGTTAACTTTGATTACATGAACTGTGTAGAAGGTATGTCTCACACTTGATGTCACCTGGTCTGGTGCTCATGTCTCATCATGTTCCTCTGGTGTCTCTCTGTGTCTCTCTTGTGTCCCCTGGTGTCTCTCTGTGGCCCCTGGTGTGGTGCTCATGTCCTATCATGCCCTCCTGATGTCTCATAATGCCCTCCTGGTGTCTGTCCCCCTCAGGCTGCGGCTCAGACTAAGAAGCAGCAGGATCAGATGGATCGACTGAATAAGGACATGGGGAACGTTCCCCTGGACAACCCTAATGCTGCAGCCACAGGTACGAACAGTCATCCAGTACCACTGATCGACTGGATCTGATGTTTTTAATCAGTGATCGACTGGATCTAATGTTTTTAACCAGTAGCACTGATCGACTGGATCTAATGTGTTTAACCAGTAGCACTGATCGACTGGATCTAATGTTTTTAAGGAAACGTGAGTGGGGAAACTAGCCTCATAAGAGTACACTCAAAGCAAGGGTGTAGTCAGGTGGATCCTTAGATTAGATTGTTCACAGCTCCTAGAAAGCTCGGCAATCATTTATTATACATATGGGACCCACTTCTAAGACAAGGTGTCTTTAAGGTCCACTTCTAGGGACAGTAGCGTAGGAGTCGTTTAGCAATCGGAAGGTTGCTAGATCGATCCTGACACCTCCTCACCAAGTGCCGAAGTGTCCTTGAGCAAGACACTGAACCCCCAACCGCTCCCGATGCACAGGTTGGCGCCTGGCATAGTAACCTCTGCCATCTGTGTGTGTGGGTAGATGTCTGAAGCATTTACGTATAAAGTGCTTTGAGCAGACAGCCTGGCATGAAGAATGGAGCAGTTATGCCTCACCCATACTGTTATTACACGTGCTGTATACCCATACTGTTATTACACGTGATGTATACCCATACTGTTATTACACGTGCGGTATACCCATACTGTTATCACACGTGCAGTATACCCATACTGTTATTACCCGTGCGGTATACCCATACTGTTATCACACGTGCGGTATACCCATACTGTTATCACGCGTGCGGTATACCCATACTGTTATCACACGTGTGGTATACCCATACTGTTATTACGCGTGCGGTATACCCATACTGTTATTACCCGTGCTGTATACCCATACTGTTATTACGCGTACGGTATACCCATACTGTTTTTACGCGTGCGGTATACCCATACTGTTATTACGCGTACGGTATACCCATACTGTTATTACGCGTGCGGTATACCCATACTGTTATTACCCGTGCTGTATACCCATACTGTTATTACGCGTACGGTATACCCATACTGTTTTTACGCGTGCGGTATACCCATACTGTTATTACGCGTACGGTATACCCATACTGTTATTACGCGTGCGGTATACCCATACTGTTATTACACGTGCAGTATACTCATACTGTTATTACGCGTGCGGTATACCCATACTGTTATTACGCGTACGGTATACCCATACTGTTATTACGCGTGCGGTATACCCATACTGTTATTACACGTGCGCTGTTATTTAGTCAATTCAAAGTATTCGCACAATTAAATGTGAAGTATTTATTCAGAGATACATTCTAATATCAGTTGGAGCTTGCCTTGATGTATATAGATTATAAACAGATATGTTATTAACACGATGAAGTTGTGCTTGGTGCTGATTGATGATTTAGGGGACACAGAGGTCAATGGTCCCTGTGACCTCATCTTCACACGAGGGAACCCCGACACGGACGAGGAGGACGAGGACAGCGACACTGATGACATCGACCATAAAGGTATGCTACAGCACTGGCTCCCATTCTCTCAACCAGCCCTCACAGTGTGACGAGGGTCTATTTCAGCTAAACTAAATGGGTTGTCTGGACTGATCCCTCCTCTCCTCTATTCTCTTCTCTCCTTTCATTTAATTTCTCCTCTTTTCTCTCCTCTTTTCTCCTCTCCGTCGCAATCTTGCCGTTCCTGTCCGTCCATCTGTCTCCCTCAGCCACGGAGGACAGCAAAGAAACTCCAGCCTTCAAGACTTTCCTGAAGGACAGGAAGCAGGTGATTCAAGCACGGAACAAGAAGATGCAGTGAGTTTGCCGAGACGCACATGGCGGGTCACAAACTTCCTGTGACCCTCAAAGGACGGCGGAACCCCCCCACCCCAACCCCTACCCCCAGACCCCCCCATGTCCTACCTTTTCCCCCTTACAGTGGACTCGGTGCGGGGAGAGGGGCTCCCCAGGAATCAGAGATGACGGCTTAGGGTCAGGACTGCTGCACTGATGGTCATCAGCTGGTGTGGGATAAAGACGAGAGATGTGTCTGGCCCTCGCGGGTGCAACCATGACTGCATAAAAGCCATCTGGGATGTGCATGACTGCAGAGTGCAGTGCAGATGGCTCCTGCCACGGCAGGCTCACACCCCCCCACTCCAAGCCATACACACATCTCACACACAAGCCTCTTTGTCTTGGGTAACTCTCGATCATGACTAAAGTGAAGTGAAAGTGCATATCACCTGAAATAAACTCAAACACACACACACACACACACACACACACACACACACACACACACACACACACACACAAACACAAACTCTCGGGAGTTGAGATCAGAAACCTGGAATGGGTTGGCGAAGCTCATTTTGTCTGTTATTTTTTTACTTTTAAATCTATGTTGTGGTCTTTATAAAGCAAACCATGTGAGATTCCTACCTTGTAGATACCTCTTTGGGCAGTGCAGTGTATGGTATCAAGGATCTAACGCTGTTCTGTGTGAAACATTCATCGTGTATTTTTGTATAGAAGCTTGTTTGCTGAGGAAATGTTTAATTTTATAATTTCAGTTTGTAAAATTTCATCTACTCCTTCTTCCCATTCTCAAAGAAATAAAATGATTATGAATGTCAGCGTGTTCTCCCACACTCATTCTTGCCTCGCATCCTCACCGTGTGTGTGTGTGTGGGCACTAGCTTGGCTCTGGCATACGGGAGAAAAAAATGGAGTGGCATGAACAGTGTGGGCGAGGGAGATTCAGTGCCTCCAGGCCTTCTGTCATCTGAAATGGCATCGCCGTTCTTCACACACACACACACACACACACACACACATCTGAAATGGCATCGCTGTTCTTCACACACACACACACACATCTGAAATGGCATCTCTGTTCTTCACATTCACGAATACCCTGCAGCTTACCGCCATTCACTCGCACTGCAGAAGGCCACGTAGTAAAGACAGGAGGCACTCAAGATCGCCTGACCTTGACACTACATTTTACTGCCATCTTCCCCATCTCTTGCATGTGGATCCATGTGCCTGTCCAGGTGCAGTCACAGCAGAATGGCCTCCCATTAAGTTTGAAACGACAGACTTCTGAATAAAACTAATAAAAATAATGTATCTAATCTCAGATCTCTACCTGGTCCAGCAAGAATGTTCCTCTCAGCATGGACAGGACATGATGGTAGAACAAATGCAATCTAAGTGTATAGCACACATAGGGAGAACAGTTAAGGCTTTATAGTAGATCTGCGTTCTAAAGTAGTCTGTCTTGCACAAAGCCCAGGGTAGGAACAGGTATTTCTTTTCAGTAACAAAAAAGAGGAAGTCCAGCATCCCCCTTTTCAGCTCTTAAAGCTCTCACATGGAGACCTTGTGTGCTAAAGTTCTTGCACACTATCTGAAAGACACTTTCCCGCCCACGGTGAAGAGGAAAGAAGAGATGAAAGAAAGACAGAAAACAGCCTTCGGGAGGCATCACCTTTCTTCACGAGCTGGCGTGGGGGTCGTGCGGCAGACGAGGCGGGCACAGCGGCAGATGCCAGCGGAGTTGGCGAACGAGCGAGGGGAGCGTGAGTCATCGCGTGGTGGCATTTACTTCGCATCCCCCCTCCTCATACACACCCCTCCCTCAGGCGAGACAAGCCAGACACACAGTCGCTCGCTTCACACAGACGAGTAACAAAGACCCAGGATCTGGCGCGGGAAACAGATGAAGGCAGGAAATGTCACGACGCCTACTATAATTACTCATCTGGGTGGATTGGAACAAATGTGTGGAGAGAAAAAAAAGAAAGTGAATTTTAAAAAGACTCGTACAAAGCAAGCTCAAGGGATGAGGACCGACTCAAATACCTAATGAGAGATTTGCAGTTGTCAAACTATTATAAAACCTAGTTCAAACAACTCTAGCACTATCCTACAGTGTATTTAGGCTTTAAACCGATTTTTGCAGATAAAGCATTTTTTTTTATGAATCTACTCGAATGTGATATATGTCATGATCACCACCTGCATCAGATGTGTGATTTCAGAAGCTGGACAAGCCCCCAGACTGAACTTCCCAGACCAAAAATGTTGTGGGCGGGGTTCGGGCTGGTATCCAGGCTTAGGTAAAGTCAGGGGACGGGATCATCCGGAGCTAGTGATGAGGTAAAGTCATAGAAAGGGATCATCCGGAGCCAGTTATGAGGTAAAGTCAGGGGACGGGATCATCCGGAGCCAGTTATGAGGTGAAGTCACCTTATTTGAGCAAATGTTCCCTGAGGGGACCATGAACCTGTGGCTGGCCTGCCTTTGGGTGAGCTCAAATGGAAACCGTGGAAACACCCTTTGCTTATCAGACCATGCCTCCAACATGACACAATATGAAAGACTTTTAATACCCTGTTTTAGTGTGTTTTCTCATTACTCTTTGTAAAATTACGTCCAGTTAAACCCTGCATTATTTGAGGAGACAGGTGGACGACGTGACATCTGTGACTGATTAGTCATAAGAGATCTATGACAGTAACTTTTACACCAGTTTCTTGCTCTAGCTGGTCAAACATGAAACGTTTTATAACTTCAAGTCAGTAATACAGAGTCCTAGATATCAGCACGAGCTATGGTTATATCACCACTGTGTTATGCGAGGCTGTGTGAAGCACAGGTCAGTGTGCTGTTTCAAACTTGCCATCTGGACATGTGGTGTCTCAGAGACGCATCTGTGTGTGTGCTTCTTACATCAGCTTTTGATTTTATTTACCAGGTTACTAAAATAGTTTATTGTTTTCTCTGCCGTCTTTATTTACCAGGGGGGTATTCGTCGTACGTGGTTTAGTGACAAACCTGGATGAGTTAACTCAGAGTAAGTGCTAAACCTCCTAATAGAAGAGCCCTCTGGCGTTGTTTTGCTAGGAGAATGAACCAATGGGGGTTCTTTTATTAGGAGGTTTACCACTTACTCTGAGTTAACTTATCCAGGATGGTCACTAAACCACGTACCACGAATACCCCCCTGGTGTCTTGTGCGGGACAGTCAGGGAAAGAAACAAAATGTATCTGACACTGAGGTTCTAATGTCCCAGTATCATAACATATTGTAAACGTCATATCAATACATAACTGCACACTGCTTACGGTAGACTGTCACAATCTTTCCTCTAATTTATCAGTGCATAGTATGTAATATTTAAAATGTCAAATTTCAACACAACTGCATGTTTATGTACTATATAGGAAGACAGCTGATAATTGACAAAGCTTTAATTTGCGAGTGCGTAGACTGTTATTTCCTTTTAACCCTAAAACTCTCTGACCATCTTGTCCAACTACCGAAGTCACAGCTGTAGAGCAGGGACGAGCTGCTCGTCGATAATGTTGTCTGTTTTTATGGGGCACTGGCCGCAGAGGTGCGGTAATCCACTCCACGAGGAGAAATGAGTCATGGAGCCATTAAAGGCCCGTGCCCATTATTGGGGTGGCGTCATCCTCCAGTTTAAAGGACCATTCAGGGTCCTGTTGTCAACCTACAGCTGCTTTAGAACCATAACTCAACTGACACTGAACATGTGCGCTTTTGTGCTAAGGCTCTGCGTATACTGATGGATTGATGTGTGTGTTGTTGTTTTGTGCTAATGCTTATACTGATGGAATAGATGTGTGTGTTGTTTTGTGCTAAGGCTCTGCGTATACTGATGGAATAGATGTGTGTGTTGTTTTGTGCTAATGCGTATACTGATGGAATAGATGTGTGTGTTGTTTTGTGCTAATGCTTATACTGATGGAATAGATGTGTGTGTTGTTTTGTGCTAATGCTTATACTGATGGAATAGATGTGTGTGTTGTTTTGTGCTAATGCTTATACTGATGGAATAGATGTGTGTGTTGTTGTTTTGTGCTAATGCGTATACTGATGGAATAGATGTGTGTGTTGTTTTGTGCTAATGCTTATACTGATGGAATAGATGTGTGTGTTGTTTTGTGCTAATGCTTATACTGATGGAATAGATGTGTGTGTTGTTTTGTGCTAATGCTTATACTGATGGAATAGATGTGTGTGTTGTTTTGTGCTAATGCTTATACTGATGGAATAGATGTGTGTGTTGTTGTTTTGTGCTAATGCTTATACTGATGGAATAGATGTGTGTGTTGTTGTTTTGTGCTAATGCTTAAACTGATGGAATAGATGTGTGTGTTGTTTTGTGCTAATTCTCTGCCTATACTGATGGAATAGATGTGTGTGTTGTTTTGCATGGGTTTGTTATTATTTGGGCTTTTGTAGAATGTATCATTTTTATATAATATAAAGTGTAGAGCATTCTATAATACTACTCTAAATAAGATTAGTGGGCTTAGAAATAAGCTGTTGCAGTGAAGACCTGACTTTGAGGAACAAAATGGAATTGTGCTAATTTCAGACGTGCTCATAAATGCCACTTCGGGCCACACGTTCGAGTGAGGTGACAGAAACACCTCTCGGCTGGCGCTGAGGTTAGTGTCATGATTTATCAGAGCCGCTGTAGCATGGCGTCATGGACGGAGAAAGAGTTACGCACGTGAGGAGTGAGCTCACTATGCTGCTCCTGCTTCTACACACTCATCCTCATCCTCTCATCTTCATCCTCTCATCCTCTCATCTTGTAGGCTCCTCCCCCCCCCCCCCCCCTCCCCCCCACATGACCGTTGTCTTTGGCCTATCGATCCCAAAATGCAAAGCAGATTAATTTATTTATTGAATATTGATTTATTTATTTTTAAACCCATGGTCTAATCTAAATGCATGACTGATATTTCCATGACATTGTTAGGAGCCTGATGTGGGGCATCTTAGCTAAGGGGTGGGGGGTGGGGGGGGGGGGGGGGGGGGGGGGGTAGGGGAGCTGCACAGCGAAATGAAATTATCATTAATGGTGCGGATCAATCTGTATTGCATAAAATACGCCATGACAGATTTCTGGCAATGAGCTGTTAGGGGTGAGGTCAGCTGTGTTTTGGTTGTCTACATCATTCTGGAGAGAGAGAGAGAGCGAGGGCGAGGGAGAGAGAGAGGGAGAGAGAGAGAGAGAGGGAGGGAGAGAGAGAGAGAGTGAAGACTGCGAGCAGAGAGGGGCTCACTGGATTGGCTAGAAATGACATCATTGGAGGTTCTTGCTGGTGATGATGAGGCTTTCCTAGCAGGCACATTGTCTTCTCTCTCTGCCCCTCCTCCCTCTCCTCTCCTCTCCTCTCCTCTCCTCCCCCTTCCCTCCTTTCACCTCCCTCTCCTCTCCTCTCCTCTCCTCCTCTCCCTTCCCTCCTTCACCTCCCTTTCTCTCTCCTCTTCCCCTCCACCTCTCCTCATCTGTAAGGCGTTTGGTTCATTGCAGGGTTTCTGTGCTGCTCCTGCAGGGGTAAGAGACAACATCTGTAGATACACAAACAAGTCACAGTCAACAACAACAACAGCAACAACAGCACAACCAGCCGCAGCAGTAACAATGCCTCACCATCTCTCCCTGATGCTAACCAGCCTCGCTAGGTGCTAGCTACGCATCGGTCTCACTGCGTCAGTGTGGGAGGCCCAGTGTGGGACACACACACACACACACACACGCTCATGCGCACACACACACCTCGGGGTTGCAGACAGCTGGATGACATCATCTGGTTTCCCTGAGCAGAATAGAAGATGAGGAGGGCGCGAGTCAGGGGGCTGGGTGGGGGCGGGGTGGGGGGTGCAGGGGGGGGGGGGGGGGGGGGTAGACTGTTCTCCCTTATCCCTTCACCAATGAGGACATTCAGTGCTGCAGCTCTTAAAGGGCCCTGCCACCATCACTCGCTGCATAAGATCAATGGCAGGGCGACGGCTAGCAACCGAAGATCCTGGAGGGTTCCTTCAAACACTGAAGGCTCTACACAGTGATCCACCTAGAGGCAATTGTATTGTTATGGCGCTATACAAATAAAAATTTAATTTAATTTAATTGAATTTAACCCTTTTCTCTCGCAGAGAAACATTTGGTGGTTATTAAAAGGCTGATTCAGTCATTTCGGCTGAATACTGCAGGTAAACTGAAGACCGTTTCGATTATCCTTTTCAGTCAGTTTTCTAAGAATGATCGGCAGTTCCTTTCAGCTGCACACTACAGGCTGGAGTTAACTGTAAATTATTTTTAGTGTTTGCTGTATATGCAGCCACTCATATTAACATGCGGTGATGGGGTACAGCGTGAGCCTTAGCACTGCATGTGATTAGGGGGAGGCGTGTGGAGGTGGGCCTCGGGTCGAGTCTGCCAGCTTACAGACCCACAGATTACTCACCAGCAGCAGCCTTCTCACCAGCTCGAGCCAGTCAAGCCCACCCTGAGAGACAGGCTGCAGTCTCCCATCACTAGCATTCCTAAGGCCTTTCAGAACTCCTTGGAGGGTTCTGGAAGACACAGCAGTGTTCCAGAAGGAGTGTGGTGCTCCTGGGAAAGCAGGCAGTCCGTGTATGTTCATCTCAAGAGTGTGGTTCTGATCACAGAGACTCAAGAGTGTGGTTCTGACCACAGAGACTCAAGAGTGGGGTTCTGACCACAGAGACACTCAGCAACCCAAACAAGTCGGCAGGGGATCCTGCCTTCTGCTGAGCTGAACCAGGCTTATTATGGGTCTGTGTTTCTCACTGATGGGAAATGTGGTCCCTATCCAGTCACGCTCAGTTTTTTTTTTAGCATCGAGCGTCATGAGTTTCCTTAACTGAGATCTGAAAATCAGATGTTATTTTGTCAGTTGGGTTCAGATGAAGATACACTTGATGGCAATCATGATCTCTGCATGTGCCCTTCCTCTGCACATTAATCTCTAAATTCACGTGGTAGTGAGTATTCCTATATATTGTGATTCAGTTGTGTTTCTAAACCGAGCTATATGAAAATAAAGATGAAGGCTTATGTCTAGCTGTGTTGTTCAGCTCTTCACCTCTGGCCCACAGGCCTAGGGATGGCCTCAAGTATGACCTCTGACCTCGACCTCTGACCTCGACCTCTGCCCTCAAGCCTGTGTGTCTCAAACGCTCCCTGACACAAAATCACCACACATGTAGAAGGCAGCAGCATTCCTCTTAGCAAATCACATTCTGTGTCACAGTGACATTGAACCAGTAAACAACACTCTTACACTGCGGAGGTAGGAAGGTTCCCACCTTAAAGGCAACCAGTGCAACATTAGAGGTTTGAGACTCGAAAAATAAACATTCAATTTCTAGTCTTTTTTACAAGTAGTATAATCTTGCGGCTAGTTTTAGCGCTCTTTTTAACGCCCAAAGTATCAAATAATGATGCAAATGTGCTAATATGGTGAAGTAAATGTCAATATCATAAAGATGGTCTTATCCAGAATATTTCCATTTTGATGCCCTAATGTTGCACTGGGTGCCTTTAAACCCTGACATACACAGCTTCACCTTTAAACATTCACCTATACCCCACATGGGCGGGGGAGGGCAATAGTAGACACAGTGCCGTTTGAGGGTTTTTTTTTCTGCTCACCTCAAGAAATGCCAGGGCAACAGACTGGCCCTCTGACAGACTGTTCAAACAGTGAGTCCCACTCGCCCAGCTGGCCTTTGAGGAGAGAGAGAGAGAGATACAGAGAGAGAGAAATGGAGAGAGAGAGAGACAGAGAGAGAAAGAGGGAGAGAGGTGGAGAGAGAGACACCAAGAGAGAAAAAGAGAAAAGAAAGAGAAAGAGGAAAACATAGAGAAAGGGAGAGAGATAGAGAGCAAGAGCACTGTGTGTGTGTGTGTGTGTGTGTGAGAGAGAGAGAGGTGGAGAGAGAGAGATGAGACAGATGACACACAGATCCATCTCTGCTGTCTGATTCAGATCTGACATTTCAGAGCCCAGCCTGTTGAGGGACCAACCAGTCTCAGCCTGTTCCCTTTGTAGTGAAAAATAGCAAGTATTAAAACATGGGATTAAACTGGTTTATACACATTTAGGATCTGTCGCTCGTGATTCGAGAGGGATAGCTTTGCCCTTTCAGATGTTGCACAATCAAAGCCCTGTTCTGCTTTAAGAAATAAAGATATTTATTTAAGCAAATATCACTAAAGAATGAATGCCATAGAAAATACACTGATTGCTCAGAGGATTTTTTTCCAATTATGTCATTAAACCAAACGAGTTTCTTGTAATCTGCTACTAATCCTCTCCTGTCTGCACAGTTGCTATGGCTTTCCCCGCGTGCTCTCCGTTCTCCTGAGAAGCCTCACAGTGTGGCAAACAAAGGGTTAACAGCCACCCCCCCTCCCCCTCCTCCTCCTCCAAGCCCTCCCCCGCCCAACCCCCTCCCCCCCCCCCATCTGCACACCCAAGGCTTCTAGCCCATCAGGAGCCTGCATCCCTTTCAGCCAATAGGAAGGCTGGGAGGTGATGTCATGCAGCATGAGCTGAGGTGCCTGGTACTGATGCTGGGAGACTGAGGGGTTCAAACACAGCAGCAGGCAGACTCCGAGCAGCACGCAGCTCCCCGCTCACATCACTGTTCTCTCCGTCTCTCTCCTTGTCAGAGGTAAGCCAACACGCAGGATCACCCTGCACCCTCCTTCACTCACACATTTACATGTTCAGTCATTGCATGCTGTCTATTGTTTAGCAATGCATGTCTTTGCTATTCAATTCTTTTGCAAGGGTTAGCAGCTTGGGACAGTCCAGTTGTGTTGCTTTCCAGTTTATGCATGCAGAGCAAAAGTAAAAGCTTTGAAAAAAAAAAGACTTTGGTGTGTCTAAGCTTTGATAAAAGATGTGTTCTTATAGACTTTTGGACGTTTTGTGTTGGTTTGGAGACGGTCTAAGGCGCAGTGCTGTGTGCGGTGGCTCAGCTGCGCTGGTTTGGGGTTCAGTTCATGATAACGTAATGCACATCAGAGAGCTGTGTGTGTGTGTGTGTGTGTGTGTGTGTGTGTGTGTGTGTGTGTGTGTGTGCAGTGCTGTGTGCGGTGGCTCAGCTGCACTGGTTGGGGTTCAGTTCATGATAACGTAATGCTCAGGAGAGGAGCACGGCACAGCACAGCAGCACAACACCAGATAATAACACGACGTCCCAGAGTTAACCTGCGCAGGGTAGTGTGTGTGTGTGTGTGTGTGTGTGTGTGTGTGTGTGTGTGTGTGTGTGTGTGTGTGTGTGTGTGTGTGTGTGTGTGTGTGTATGTGATATGATAACATGATAACACGATTTCCCAGAGTTAACCTGCACTGGGTAGTGTGTGTGTGTGTGTGTGTGTGTGTGTGTGTGTGTGTGTGTGCGTGTGTGTGGCGGTGATCTTCTCCTGGAGTCCTGAACTCCAGTCCAGTCAACAATGACGTGATCCCCCCCTCTGGGCTGCACACTGCACTGGAGAGCGCTTATGCATTTTTAATGGAGAGAAACTCCGGTCTTGGGGTAGGCGGGTGATGAGTTCACCCATTTACTTAGAGAGAGGGGGTAATGAAATCGCTCGTCCTCTGGGATTGTGGGGGGGGGGGTGGGGGGTGGGGGGGTACTGATCAATGGCACAGACAGGACCAGGTGAGCCAGAACTGAGCCAGAACTGAGCAAGTTGTGGACCTTAAGAGCTCTTGTTTTCACGGCTTTGACTTGATTCTTGTCTTTCTTGTCTCTATTTGGTCTGCAGATATATGTGTGTAGTGGTTTAGAGGAACTCTAGTGTATACTACAGGTTGGTGTGTCTATTTGGTCTGCAGATATATGTGTGTAGTGGTTTAGAGGAACTCTAGTGTATACTACAGGTTGGTGTGGTTTGGTGGTTAAGAGGAACACTTGTGTATACTACAGGCTTGTGGGGTTTGGTTGAGCAGGCCCTAGTCCTTCAGGTTGGGGGGTTTGGTTCAGCAGGCCCTAGTCCTAGTCCTTCAGGGATCAAGTCTGTAAAGGTGACACTATAATCCTGCATGTTTTTTTTTTCTGTGAGCTCTCATAATCAGTCTTTTTAATTTTCAAGTTTTTTTTCTCAAAAAATGATGTACAGTATTCCAATGTTGCTTTTTAATCGTCAACATTGTCTGCTTTTGAGGACTACAACTGGAGACACGTGCAAGAATAACACCACTGTAAACGATATAAATAAATAAGATAGGTGTTTTAAATTTAGGTTATCTATCGACTAGACTCTCTCCCATAATTTCATTTTTACAGAAAAGGACTTCACATGCAATATGTCCTGATTTTTAAGAAAAAACGTGAGGTAACTTGCGACCTGATACAGAAATGAAGGCAGAGAACCCAGACAGACTGAAAGTCTGTTTGTCCTAACCGCCGGCAAACAATAAGCGATGTGTGAATGGGCCCACGCAGCACACACACACACACACACACACACACACACACACACACACACACACACACACACACACACACACAGAATAGGCCCACGCTGCACGTGTGGGAGGAGGCTGGCATGAGGGGGCCGCCACAGCACTCTCAGAGAGAATGAACGAACCGAGTGAGTGTGTGTGAGCATGTGTGTGTGTGAGTGGGCAGAGAACAGGCCGTGGGACCAGGTGGAGTGTGTAGGAAGACACACAGAGTGGAGAGAGAAGGAGCGAGAAAGAGGTGGATACAGAGAGATAAAGAGAAAGAGAGAGAGAGAGAGAGAGAGAGAGAGAGCGAGAGAGAGAGAGAGAGAGAGAGAGAGAGAGAGAGAGAGAGCGAGAGAGAACAGAGAGAAAGCTGGATCGTGTTCAGTGGGTGGATGAAAAGAGGCTGGGTTGTGAAAGGGGTTTTGATAATTGGTTGTTTGCTTGTCCCTAATGCTCCCTGGCTGTGTGTGTGTGTGTGTGTGTGTGTGTGTGTGTGTGTGTGTGTGTGTGTGTGTGTGTGTGTGTGTGTGTGTGTGTGTGTGTATGTCTGTGTGTGACCCCCTCTCCACTTGCCCTCATTGTTGTTGCTGTTTGATACTGAGCGCTTGAAGAGCCCTCGGAGATAGAAATAGACCTGCGAGTATCTATCCAGGCGCGTGTAGGTATGAATGATCCTCTGAAGTACTGCTGGAGTGGTATCCATGCTGCCTGTGGTAGTCATTTGGTGTAGACTAATGAGATGGATTTCTCATTACATTTAGTTTTGTGCGGCGGCTCATAAGGGTGCTAACCGCAGCATCACTTTGCTTCCTCTCCTCCTCTGTTCTTCAGGATCACCAGGGCAACGCTCATTTAAGGACTCTAAAGGAGAGTGTGATTACACTGAAGAAAAATGACTCTAGCAGGTATGTGCATTTACACATTTTTCGAGGCGTGTCTGAATCTGGTGGGAAATTTCTTCATGTTATGTGATTTAAAATGCTGTCTATGTGCATAGAATGTCTACTGTATGTGTCCGTGTGAGAGGAAGTGACAGAGAAAGAAAATATTGGAAAGAGAGAGAAAGAAAGAGAGAGAGAGAGAAAGAGAGAGAGAAAGAGAGAGAGAAAGGAAGAAAGATGGTGGGAAAGAAAGAGAGAGAGAAAGGAAGAGCGAGAGAAAGAGAGAGAGAGAGAGAGAAAGGAAGAGAGAGATGCTGGGAAAGAAAGAGAGAGAAAGAAAGAGAAAGAGAGAGAGAAAGGAAGAGAGAGATGCTGGGAAAGAAAGAGAGAGAAAGAAAGAGAAAGAGAGAGAGAAAGGAAGAGAGAGAGAGAGCGAGAGAGAGAGAGAGAGAGAAAGGAAGAGAGAGATGCTGGGAAAGAAAGAGAGAGAAAGAGAGAGAGAGAGAGAGAGAAAGGAAGAGAGAGAGAGGTGCTAGGGAAGAAAGAGAAAGCCGGGAAAGCACATGGTGCTGATCATGCCTTTTGTGTTCCCTCCTCCTCTGACAGCCTACAGAGAGAAGATGAGAGAGCTCCCCCTAGTGTCTCTCTTCTGTTCCTGCATTCTACCGCAGCCGCAAGAAAAAATCACCAAAACAAAAGAAGGTACCGGAGCTTGTGCCTGCACCTCTGTTTCACCATACAGTCAATTATTAACACAATACACAATGTTCAGGCTTTAATTAACACAATACACAATGTTCAGGCTTTAATTAAACCAAATCACAATGTTCAGACTTAAATTAACAGAAATGACAATGTTCAGGCTTTAATTAACAGAAATCACAATGTTCAGACTTTAATTAACACAAATCACAATGTTCAGACTTTAATTAACACAAATCACAATGTTCAGACTTAAATTAACACAAATCACAATGTTCAACCTT
>NC_137911.1:29330328-29345328 GCF_963457725.1 Sprattus sprattus | reverse complement strand
AACACCACAGAGCCAAAAGGAGGTATTTGTTTGTTTGTTTGTTTGTTTGTTTGTTTTCCCCTCTGTGTCTATTGGTGGAGGACAAGGGGGCGGACGCAGGTGCAGCCCACGGCGACGGTCTTGTAGTCGAGTTTAAAGACGTAGTCTCCCTTCTCGCCCGCCACTCTCCTCAGCACCAGGATCTGCCGATGGATGGGTTTGGACTGCACGTCCAGGTCCTCCTCCCCGCCGCGGGTCAAGCAGCCGGTGTACAGGCACCGGGCCTCCGCAATGTCCGGGGGGAACCGGTTCTCATCGTGGGAGAAGCTGTGGGGTTGAGGGCAGAATTAGGCACGTGTTGCATATTAGGCACAGCTCCATGCACAGTTTGCAAGAAGTGTGGGGTGAAATGAACTAGCAGAGAGTAATATTATATTATAATGTTGTTAATTATAATGATTATATTATATATTCATATAATATAATAATATATAACATAATATATAATGATATTATATTAATAGTATATTATAATGTTATTAATATTATAATAGAATTAGGCACGTGTGGTCTGAAGTGACTCACAACACCATCTGAGATAAACACTGAACACTTTATTAAATAAATAACCCAGCCAAATGTTGACAGTTTACAACACATCAGTATTAAATAGAGTAATTCAAAATCCAAACATACATTGAAAATCAATAAATATTAACTTTAAAAAATCTACAAAGTAGTTAGTAATAAAATAAGCACATTAGGCACAGATCCATGCACAGTTTGCAAGAAGTGTGGGGTGAAATGAACTAGCAGAGAGGAATAAACACCAACGAGAGCGGCTACAGGGACATCAAGCAATGCAGACTGAACCTCAGAGAAACACATCACACAAGCATTGCAAAGTCAGCACTTATGTCGTGGAGTTTTTTTCTTAATGAATGTCACAGGTTGACTTCTACCAGAAGTTTGGAAACATTGCGTCTGCTTCTGACACAAAGTGTGATCACACAAACGCTAATTGAGGTCATTTGTGTGCTGGTGACCTCATTCTATCTCCCTCTCTCTCTCTCTCATACACACACATATACACACACGCATACACACACACACACACACTATAACCCATTGTCAGTAAGGAAAATAAACATTATGTCCACTATGAGGTATCAGTACACCTACTGAAACGAATTACTACTACTATGTGTGTGAGTGTGTGTGTGTGTGTGTGTGTGTGTGTGTGTGTGAGTGTGAGTGTGAGTGTGAGTGAGAGAGTGTGTGTGTGTGTGTGTGTGTGTGTGTGTGTGTGTGTGTGTGTGTGTGTGTGTGTGTGTGTGTGTCTGAGTGTGAGTGTGAGTGTGTGTATGAGTGTGTGAGTGTGTGAGTTTGTATGTGAGTATGTGTGTGTGTGTATGTTAGGGTGTGTGTGAGTGTTTTTGTGTGTGTGAGTGTGTGTGTGTGTGTGTGTGTGTGTGTGAGTGTTTGTGTGTGTGTGTGTGTGTGTGTGTGTGAGGGTGTGCCAGACTCACCTGTACGTCCAGGGGGACAGAGAGCTGTTGTTGACGTCCAATATGCGCAGGCTGTCAGGCTGGCTGGTGTTGAGGAGCAGGTAGACGCTGGCATGGTCCTTCCTCACCCTCTTGCCCGCGCCCTTGGCATGGGGAGCCCCCTGCGCCACCATGAGCAGCACACACACACCCAGCAGGCCGGGCAGCTGAAGAGAGAGGAGGAGGAGGAGAGAGACTCTTAGTGAAGTACACACACACACACACACACACACACACACACACACACCCAGCAGGCCGGGCAGCTGAAGGGAGAGGAGGAGGAGAGAGAGACTCTTAGTGAAGTACACACACACACACACACACACACACACACATACACACACACACACACACACCCAGCAGGCCGGGCAGCTGAAGGGAGAGGAGGAGGAGAGAGAGACTCTTAGTGAAGTACACACACACACACACACACACACACATACACACACACACACACCCAGCAGGCCGGGCAGCTGAAGGGAGAGGAGGAGGAGGAGAGAGGCTGTTAGAGAAGTCAGACAAGAACGGCAGCGAGGGAGAAGAAGCTGCTAAGATGGTGCATCCATCACCATGGGAACCAGCAGAGTTCCACAGCCACAGCTAGCACAGCTAGCATCACAAGTTTTCACATTTGGAAATATCAATAAAGGAGCAAGGTGCTCACTACCTGGCTCACTACCTGGCTCCTGAAAATCAAAGTTTGTCTGACTGTGTAACTGCGTTTACACATTGGTCTAAAACACGTAGCGGGAACAGTACAGTGTACAGTAGAGCAATGGCAGCTGTGTTGATATCCTGTTATACAGAATGACAGAGGTGGTGTAGTAAAGAGGCTATGACCCTAATCCTAACCCTAGAGGTGGTATAGTAAAGAGGCTATGACCCTAACCCTAACCCTAGAGGTGGTACAGTATAGAGGTTATGTGGTGCAGAGGTACCATAATATTGCAGTAAGTAGTTTACCTCTGTTACGAAGTTGCAAAACGACACACACATGCACACTGCTAAAACTTACCATGAAAACTCGATTCTTCGAAGCTGAATGCATTATGGTCGATCAGTCTTCTTCTGTCTGATGTCCTGTCTGGGAGATGTGAGGGAGTCTGTCTGATGTCTACAGTCACAGAGGTCATGGATGGTTTATATGCACAGTGCAGGCGTGGGTGTATTTCCTCTGACGCCGTGCAATTCTTTGAACTCGACTCAGGTAGTTCTGCTGACTCATAACTAGTAACATCTCTACGCATTTCTTGTGACGGTTGGATGTAAATTTGTTGTTAACAATTACAAAGCACTAATAAACATTTAACAGACACATTTTTTATTTGAATGCAAACTTCATGTGCAAACATAAAATGCACAAAAAAAATGTCTACAATGTTTCATTTACATATAATGAATGAAATGAAATGTAATAATTCGTATAATGCATGCAATCACGTGCATCATGTATCACAATATTTAATTTAAAAAAAAAAAACGCGCCTACATTTACAGCAATGTATTTTATGGAATTATTACGATATTGATTACAGTCTGTCTCTAGATGATGTCTGTCTGTGTATGTATGATTGTAAAATCTGTGTGGAACCAATTATTTAGATGTTGCAATCCTTCATTAAAACCAATGTTATATTGCAATCGTTATAAAGAAATAGAAACACGTGATAATACATGATGTTGTCAGGCGTTTTAATGAAATGGGGCGTATATTTCAACTGAGCTTTGAGGAATGCTGACTCAGTAAGCCCTCACGTCATGGTTACTGTTCACTCAGTTGACCTGGTTTGAATTCGGAGAGTCGTCAGCGGGGGTGAATTCCGCTTTGTGTGCAAACCCTCCTCTCCCCTCTGGGGAACAGACTGTGACTTCACCGACTGACTCAATCATCATCAGTAAGAGCCACCATTGCCCTCATTAAGAAATTAAAGATAAGAGATGAGCTCCAAATGTGCGGATGACACTGGCCATGATTAACATACTTAATTATATAAAAACATTAATTATATGCTAATTCACCTGATATATGATGTTACGGTGTAGGTTTTAATCAGACGGTGTGATTTAAGCACTGAAGCCCAGGTGATGGGTATATCCCAGGACAAACCACTCTGTGTTTCTCTCGATTGCAGTATTTCATAGAAAGTGATTTAAAGATTCTAATTGACCTTATGGTTTTTATAAGTAACTTTAAAAACAGAAGCATCATGTTTTTTTTGTCTTTAACTCCTAAGCTAACTAGCTAGCCTTGCATATAGCAATAACAGCACAGTTGGCATTGATAAAAGCACACTACCTTTGTATGTTTTTCGGTGATGAATTTAGCCAATAAATGTTCTTACTTTTTTCAAAACACAGAACTACACAGCAGTTCCTCAGCTACAAGTGGGAACAATAAGTGTGTTAATCAGGTCAATACATGTGTTAATCAGGTCAATACGTGTTTTAATCAGGCCAAATACATGTTTTAATCAGGTCAATACATGTGTTAATCAGTCCAATACATGGGTTAATCAGGTAAATAAGTGTGTTAATCAGGTCAATACATGTTGATCATTCCAATACATGGGTTAATCAGGTTTATAACACGGGTAGATGGAATTATAACACGGGTAGATGGAATCCACCATTCTGAGAGTGAGTTCCGGGGTGTGCTATATTCAACGGTATAGTAAATGTACGACCTGTTTTCATCTACCTGAGCGTTCCAAATCAGTGCGCACTCAAAAAAAAAAATCTAACCAAGATGGCGGCGTGTTGTGTCTAATGTAGTGGGGAATGTTTCATGTGAATTAAGCTATCTACACGACTTTTTATATGTCTAAATTGACTCGGTTAGTTGTTTCTGTGCTACACGAATGTTGCAGACTATTGTAAGTCTTTACTGAAAGTCTCGAATATTATTTGTAGGTGACTGCAAACGCTTAGACCAAAAACCCATTGAAACACACGTAGCTTTTGTGCTAGGCTTACAGACGTGAAGTTCCCAATGCTATTTGTCTGTTGCATAGCAACAGCCACACAAAGGGGGACTATTTTCTCTTGGCTACTGAAATGCGATACACAATGTTTGGTGACTAGAACTTTTTTGTGCTGAAAGGCAGCTTACTGTTTATAATTTAATTTTACTTGATATTTATAAAGTCACTGGCAACCGTGTTATAAAAGCAATAAGGTACTCGAGTCAGTACGGTATCGTCAATAATGTACTTGTTCGAGGGTTTGCCGGCCCTCCACTGCGCGTCGGGCCTAACAACTCCCTCGAACAAGTACATTATTGACGATACCGTACTGCCTCTCGAATCTTATTGCTTAAAAAAAAGTGTGTTAATCAGGTCAATACGTGTTTTAATCAGGTCAAATACATGTGTTAATCAGGTCAATACGTGTGTTAATCAGGTCAATATGTGTGTTAATCAGGTCAATACGTGTATTAATCAGGTCAATACATGTGTTAATCAGGTCAATACATGTGTTAATCAGGTCAATACGTGTGTTAATCAGGTCAATACATGTTAACCAGGTCAATACATGTGTTAATCAGGTCAATACGTGTGTTAATCAGGTCAATACATATGTTAATCAGGTCAAAAAAGTGTGTCAATCAGGTCAATACGTGTGTTGATTAGGTAAATATGTGTGTTAATGAGGTCAATATGTGTGTTAATCTGGTCAATACGCGTGTTAATCAGATCACTCAGTGTGCTAATCAGGTCACTTAGTGTTAATCAGGTCAAAACATGGGTTAATGAGTTAAATATGTGTGTTAGTCAGGTTAGAGGGTGTGTTTATCAGGTCAATACATATGTTAATCAGGTCAATACGTGTGTTAATCAGTCCAATAAGTGTGTTAATCAAGTCACTATATGGGTTAATTAGTTAAATATGTGTGTTAATCAGGTTAGAGGGTGTGTTTATCAGGTCAATACATATGTTAATCAGGTCAATACGTGTGTTAATCAGTCCAATAAGTGTGTTAATCAGGTCAATACGTGGTCATGGGCCATCACAATACATTTTAGAGCCTCCTGAAAACTTGCCACCCACAACAAATGTAATGCACATAATAAAATTAATGAATTTGAATTATCCTAACTGTAAACCAACATTTGTTAACTCAAAAAGTATTTAAAAAGTGGTTTATTAATCCTATTAGTCCTTAACCTCATGATTTCATGCAAACAAAACCATTAATTAATATGAATTCTTGGAAGCTGGGAATCGGTAAACATGAAACCTCTGCATGTAACACTGTCAACACTTTCATTCCTGAAGTACCGCATGAGTCACCGCCTCGCTGCTGCCATGTGTGTGTGTGTGAGTGTTTATGTGTGTGTGTGTTTGTTTGTGTGTGTGTGTTTATGTGTGTGTGTGCGTGCGGCTGAAAGCTGCCCTTGCTCAGCCTTTGATGGCTTCCTGTGCTGTGTGGCAAGGGTGACCGTAAAGTGATGTGACGGCAGGGCGGGCTAGCACGGTGTGTGTGTGTGTGTGTGTGTGTGTGTGTGTGTGTGTGTGTGTGTGTGTGTGCATGGTGCTTGCATGTTCCACAGTCTTCAAAACCTCAAGGGGTGCCAGACATCCTCTTTGATGCCCCGCGGCTAACCTCAGCATGACTTCACAGGACCTACTCTAGCATCCAGGAACTTGGGGATTTTTTCCCTCACAATGACCTAAAAAAACCCTTGTACATGCACAGGTATACATACACACACACACACACACACACACACACACACACACACACACACACACACACACACACACACACACACACACACACACACACACACACACACACACACACACACACACACTCACACACACACACACACACAAGCACACAAGCACACACACACTGTGTGACTCCAGCCAGAAGGAGGTCAGAGAAGCGCTGACGGTCCTCCTCTCCAGGTGCTCCAGTGCGACGGTGGTGATGAAGACGAAGAGAGAGGAAGCACACAAGCAGGCGGTGGCACTGTAGATCACAGATCACACACACACACACACACACACAAGCAGGCGGTGGCACTGTAGATCACAGATCACACACACACACACACACACACAAGCCGGCGGTGGCACTGTAGATCACAGATTACACACACGCACACACTCACACACACACACACAGAAGCAGGCGGTGGCACTGTAGATCACAGATTAGGACCACAGTCTGGGAGGAAGCGTGCAGATGACATCACTCAAATGGTTTCGCTCTAGCACACAGCACGCAACACACACACACACACACACACACACACACACACACACACACACACACACACACCTCCCTTCCTAACTGGCACCTTGGCTTAACTTGCACTTAAGCAGTGACAGTCCCGCACTTCTTTTTCTTTCTATGTCGTTTTCTATTTCTTGAAAAAAAAAAACAATATTTATTGTTACACCAGGTTTTATTGCTCTTAGCTTGACTGTTCTCTCCCTTGTACGTCGCTTTGGACAAAAGCGTCTTGTTTGGCCCGGCCCGGGGGCGCATTTCGTACGCCAAAAGGCATAACTTTGTACTGCAGGAAATTAGCTGGTGTAACGCATATCTCGATGATGTGGTAGTGTTAAGTTCCACCTGGCCATAACATCTGGTCCAAATCAAAGAGTTGTTCGAGCGCCTCGCCAAGGCTGATGAGCCCCCAATTTATGTTACGTCCCGGCTCGTGGGGCAGTAGCATAAAAAGGTTGAGACAGGAAAACGTGTATCTTTCCACCAAAACGGATTTATTTACCACAAGTCAGTCAAACGGAAAGTCTAGGGGTTTTGTCTATGCGTGGATGCGTGTGGATGCGTTGGTCAAAAGGTGTGTGTGTGTAAGTGACGGAAGCTGAGAGGGACCCTTCCATTGGTTGTGACAGTCTTTAAGTATCCACATCTGGCGCCAGGTGTGGATAATCAGTGCTGATTAGAAGTTGGTAGATCCTTAGCCTGCTGCCTCCTCCTGGCCAGGATGAGGACTGCAGGCAAGGTGCGCACGGGCACAGGGGGTCGTAACAGTCTACTAAATGTAAATGTAAATGTAAACACACACACACACACAAACACACACACACACACACAGCCTCAAAGCCATAAAGGGCAGAGGGTGCTGGTTGAGGAAAGGCTTGCTGGCTTGCTGTTGTTTGCATGTTAATTTAATCCCTCACAAAATGCCTTTAGTGAAGTGAAGAGGCTTTATCCGAATTCGCACATTAAGTGTGTGTGTGTGTGTTTGTGTATATATATAAATTCCGGAGGTGTTTGGTGTCCCTTAAGTTATACCATCAATGCCAATGCTACTGAGGACCACTTGATGCTCTAAGTCAGCATAGTGAAACCCCACCCACACACACACATAGACACACACACACACACACACACACACACACACACACACACACACACACACACACACACACACACACACACTCTCTCTCTCCTCTCTCTCTTGATGCTCTTAGTCAGCATCGTTAAACCCACTCATGATGCTCTGACCAAAGAACAAAGGCTAAACTTCCTCTATGAACAATGTAAGTTGGCTAATGTAATCCTAATGACTGTAACACACTGTCTTTGTGTGAGGGCAAATTATATTATATGTGCCTTGTTGTGTTGTCTTGTAATGTTTGTCTGATAAATGAACATAAATGTACATAAATAAATAAATACATAAAAAAACAACAACATGGCAGCACAGTCAATATTTATCCATAACCAAAGTACTCATACCGCATTGCTGTAACACTTGATTTGATCAGTCCGCCTACAGAGGGTTTCCAAAGTATTTGTAACATTTCAACAACGTAGTTTCAACAAAATAGAGTATAGTCTTGCCAACATTTTTACACACCATGGGCAAAACTAACCCCCAGCTTTATTCACATATAAAGTAATGAAAGGTCATGACCTCTGGCCAGCTTTATTCACATATAAACTAATGAAAGGTCATGTGTGTGTGTGTGTGTGTGTGTGTGTATGTGTGTGAGAGTGTGTTTGGATGTGTGTGTGTGTGTGTGTGTGTGTGTGTGTGTGTGTGTATGTGTATGTGTGTGTGTGTGTGTGTGTGTGTGTGTGTGTGTGATATGTGTGTGTATGTGTGTGTGTGTGTGTGTGTTTGTGTGTGTGTGTGTGTATGTATGTATGTGAGTGTGTGTGAGAGTGTGAGTGAGTGTGTGTGTGTGTGTGTGTGTGTGTGTGTGTGTGTGTGTGTGTGTGTGTGTGTGTGTATGTGTGTGTGTGTGTGTGTCCTGACTGGGATTGTGAAAGGATGGACTCAGCAGTGTGGGAGTGCACGAGTAGGTGGCAGATGTAGGCCAGGGTTAAAACAGGCCTACGTGCAGACGTGCTATCTCTCCTGTAGATCTATCGAGAGCATCTCTTTTCACACGTTTTCACGTAAGAGATGTGGAGATAACGATAGCGATCAACTTCAAACCACTGCGGCCCGTCTCAGACGTGTAGGAATGACTCAGTCTGGGTCATGACACTGTCAGGGAGAGGGGGAAGCGCAGCGGGGGAGGGGGGGAGGGGGAGAGGGGGAACTCGGGGAGCAGCGGGGTTCCGATCAACCCGTGGAGTCCTCTCAGCCAATCAGACGCTGTTACTGTGTTTGGTTGTATTCTGAAGGTTGATGAGGTTCTCATGCTTTCGTTCAGTGTACATACACACATTAGGAACGTTCAGTGCACATACACACATTAAGAGCGTTCAGTGTACATACACACATTAAGAACGTTCAGTGTACATACACACATTAAGAACGTTCAGTGTACATACAGTACACACATTAAGAACGTTCAGTGTACATACACACATTAAGAACGTTCAGTGCACATACACACATTAAGAACGTTCAGTGTACATACACACATTAAGAACGTTCAGTGTACATACACACATTAAGAACGTTCAGTGTACATACAGTACACACATTAAGAACGTTCAGTGTACATACACACATTAAGAACGTTCAGTGCACATACACACATTAAGAACGTTCAGTGTACATACACACATTAAGAACGTTCAGTGTACATACAGTACACACATTAAGAACGTTCAGTGTACATACACACATTAAGAACGTTCAGTGCACATACACACATTAAGAACGTTCAGTGTACATACACACATTAAGAATGTTCAGTGTACATACACACATTAAGAACGTTCAGTGTACATACAGTACACACATTAAGAACGTTCAGTGTACATACACACATTAAGAACGTTCAGTGCACATACACACATTAAGAACGTTCAGTGTACATACACACATTAAGAACGTTCAGTGTACATACACACATTAAGAACGTTCAGTGTACATACAGTACACACATTAAGAACGTTCAGTGTACATACACACATTAAGAACGTTCAGTGCACATACACACATTAAGAACGTTCAGTGTACATACAGTACACACATTAAGAACGTTCAGTGTACATACACACATTAAGAACGTTCAGTGCACATACACACATTAAGAACGTTCAGTGTACATACACACATTAAGAACGTTCAGTGTACATACACACATTAAGAACGTTCAGTGTACATACAGTACACACATTAAGAACGTTCAGTGTACATACAGTACACACATTAAGAACGTTCAGTGTACATACACACATTAAGAACGTTCAGTGCACATACACACATTAAGAACGTTCAGTGTACATACACACATTAAGAACGTTCAGTGTACATACACACATTAAGAACGTTCAGTGCACATACACACATTAAGAACGTTCAGTGTACATACACACATTAAGAACATTCAGTGCACATACACACATTAAGAACGTTCAGTGTACATACACACATTAAGAATGTATGAAACAAAGTGAGTTACTTCTAACTTGGCTCTGATGCCAGATTCAAATATTGAAATGGGATTTTTTTTTTATTCCTGTTGGAGTTTTTTCAGTTCTGTTAAAATGACAAAATGTTGCAATATAAAAACTGATCCAATGCCTGTAGAAATATGAACGCCTGACAAACAAACACCTGGAAATGATTTGATGTAAATGTATCCACCCTTATGTTATTTTCTTTTTTCTAACTATGCAACACATACCCATATGTGTACATACCAAATGTACATATCCACGCTCAATGATTTACCTTGAGTTCTCTTTTTGAACTGGCTGGATTCTTGAAATAGCTAGAAGGCTAGATTGTTTTTTAAAACGAAACTTTTCATCTGGGTGCGCGCTGTGCAGCTTACTCACTCCTACTGACACTGCAAGTGAGGTTTCACACTGTGACACAGTCTGTCTGTTGTCTTGCTATAAACACCTCCGTTGTCAGGGTGAACATACTCAGGGCTAGGCCTTACATATTCAGGCCTTACATACTCAGGGCTAGGCCTTACATACTCAGGCCTTACATACTCAAGGCTTACATACTCAGGTCTTACATACTCAGGGCTAGGCCTTAAATACTCAAGGCTTACATACTCAGGCCTTACATACTCAAGGCTTACATACTCAGGGCTAGGCCTTAAATACTCAAGGCTTACATACTCTGGCCTTACATACTCAGGCCTTACATACTCAGGCCTTACATACTCAGGGTTAGGCCTTACATACTCAGGGCTTACATACTCAGGGCTAGGCCTTACATACTCAGGCCTTACATACTCAGGGCTTACACACTCAGGGCTAGGCCTTACATACTCAGGCCTTACATACTCAGGGCTAGGCCTTACATACTCAGGGCTAGGCCTTACATACTCAGGGCTTACATACTCAGGGCTAGGCCTTACATACTCAGGGCTAGGCCTTACATACTCAGGCCTTGCATACTCAGGGCTAGGCCTTACATACTCAGGGCTAGGGCTTAGAGATCATTTTAAATGATTGAAAAGAGATCACTAACAGAGATCATTTAACAGCCCTGTACCCTTCTTTGTCATGTTTGTAACCGCCTCCGCCACTTTTGGCAATGTGATTTGGCTATTCAGACTACTCAGATTGACATAAATATGTCTAGGGACCTCTAATTGTTTCTATTTCCCATGCAAAAGTGAAATCTTTTGATAGATAAAAAGTTTTTAGGAGAAGGGGGAGCTCAGACAGTTCATACATCTTAGTTAAGTTGAAAATAGCTACAAATGAAAAAGGGAGAGAGATGAAAAGTATAGACAGTATGAGGATGTGGAAATACATTTCATAATTAGTTATATTCCAATTTTATTGGAATCAATTTGCTGCTTTGAAGGCACAACAATTGCATTGCCAATGAATATTAGGTTGGAAAATACAACATTTGCCTGATTTAGCATGACTTATGGTATAAACCACGCCCACTGTTCTGGTTCTCTATCTGGATACAGACACAGAGACAGATAGTTATGTTGGTTGAACCGATACAGAGACAGATTATGGCATTGCTGTGCAATTCTAGTTGAACAGATACAGAAACAGATACTTATGTTGGTTGAGCCATTACAGAGACAGAAAATGGCATTGCTGTGCACTTCTAGTTGAACAGATACAGAAACAGATACTTATGTTGGTTGAACCGATACAGAGACAGATTATGGCATTGCTGTGCACTTCTAGTTGAACAGATACAGAAACAGATACTTATGTTGGTTGAACCGATACAGAGACAGAAAAATTACATTGCTGTGCACTTCTAGTTGAACAGATACAGAAACAGATACTTATGTTGATTGAACCGATACAGAGACAGAAAATGGCATTGCTGTGCACTTCTAGTTGAACAGATACAGAAACAGATACTTATGTTGGTTGAACCGATACAGAGACAGATTATGGCATTGCTGTGCACTTCTAGTTGAACAGATACAGAAACAGATACTTATGTTGGTTGAACCGATACAGAGACAGAAAATGGCATTGCTGTGCACTTCTAGTTGAACAGATACAGAAACAGATACTTATGTTGGTTGAACCGATACAGAGACAGAAAATGGCATTGCTGTGCACTTCTAGTTGTTACTGCACACAGGCAAAACTCAGACATCTTCCTTTGATCCCATGTGATAATATCATCCAGGTCGAATGTGGGCCCCTTAACCAACCCAGAATCACTGCTTAAATTCACACTCAGTCTTAGTGATGGATGCTTAAATTCACACTCAGTCTTAGTGATGGTACTTAAATTCACACTCAGTCTTAGTGATGGATGCTTAAATTCACACTCAGTCTTAGTGATGGATGCTTAAATTCACACTCAGTCGTAGTGATGGATGCTTAAATTCACACTCAGTCTGTTGTGATGGATGCTTAAATTCACACTCAGTCTTAGTGATGGATGCTTAAATTCACACTCAGTCTCAGTGATGGATGCTTAAATTCACACTCAGTCTGTTGTGATGGATGCTTAAATTCACACTCAGTCTGTTGTGATGGATGCTTAAATTCACACTCATTCTTAGTGATGGATGCTTAAATTCACACTCAGTCTCAGTGATGGATGCTTAAATTCACACTCAGTCGTAGTGATGGATGCTTAAATTCACACTCAGTCTAAGTGATGGATGCTTAAATTCACACTCAGTCTAAGTGATGGATGCTTAAATTCACACTCATTCTTAGTGATGGATGCTTAAATTCACACTCAGTCTGTAGTCATCACTTAAAGCAGCAATAAAGAGTTCTGTTCCAAAACTAGCAAGCCAACTACCTAAAAACACAGCCCTTGAACAGATGCATACATTCTGCTCCCTATGTCCATCTGGTGTGACCCAGGATGTCCTCTGTTCAACAGAGGTGTGGAAAACAACTGTTTGTTCAAGAAGACATGTAATTTAGACACATCTCTAAGATATGGGGGAATCATAAATATTTATGAGCTCTATACCAGCACACCACAGGGTTCCAGTGTGAGGTGAAGGCCTGTAATCATGTTGTTAAAGATTACATTTAATTTACTTTTAGGGTTTACTGTTGCGGACCTGCCAAGGCTTGTTTCTGGTTCAACATTCTAGAACGATTGCGCAGTCATTTTATTAAACTTTATTACAGGCTCAAGGCCCACATAGAAGATGCACAATACATATAATCAATAAATTACATATAAATACATACATGCATACAATCATGAATACATATAAATATACAAGGAAAGAAGGGCTAAAAACGTTTGCATACATCAAGTGGTTGACCAGGGAATCACCTATCATACAACTTGTATTGCATCCCCCCAGCTGCCTGGAAAGGTCGTCCATAAAGATATCGAAAAGGGCTGGGGATAATTCTTGGGGATAATTCTTGCCAAGCATTCTAAATGGAGATTAGCGGGTCAGAACCACCAAAGCCGGACTGGTGTAATGTCTAATGTTCTGAAGACTCTGGGATCTCTGTGCTGCTCTGCTAAGAGGAAACGGAGAGCCAGCCAGGCACAGAACTCAATCAGAATCAGAATCAGAATCAGAATCAGAATCAGAATCAGAATCAGAATCAGCTTTTATTGGCCAAGTTAGTTTGCACAAACAAGGAATTTGTCTTGGTGCAGTGGCTCTCAGTGTGCTTACACATATTACACATATATACATCACAACACAAAACAATACAACAGTGCAAATCAGTACAACAGTGCAAAACAATACAATACAATAGTGCAAAACAATACAATACCACAGTGCAATTGGAAATGGAAATGGAAATGGAAATGATTAGTCATGTAACTCAACTCAAGCTGGAAACTCAAGGATTGGTGGCACATCTGTCTACATTCTGGCCACCTTATGTGTTGAGGTATGGGCCAGATGTTAGATTATCCCTGCTATGATATAATTGAATCATATTTAAGCAATATAGCACCCGTGGGAGTGGGGTAGGTAAGGGATAATCCCACGGGTGGTGTTCGGCCGTAGCCACCGAGGCCTGAGGCCGAGTGGCGTAGGCAACAACACCCATGGGATTATCCCTTACCTACCCCACTCCCACGAGTGCTATATTGCTTTTATAAAACAATTCTACTGTCAACAAATTAACATTTCAACACGAAGTTATTGATTAAAAATTGTTTATTTCGCCATTGTTTCTCCGCAACAAAAAATAGTTCCATTGTCAACGTCTTGGTTTGGAATTTTAAAAACGTTGAATTAACGGTTATCATCAATGCGAATGTTTCATCGCGGAGTGATTTATTTTTAGCTGTGAAAAGTCCAGTAACTGTAGGTATGTTGACGAATAACCTATAGCATGGAACGTCTCGTCCAATCAGAAACAGCTAAATTACGCGCTAGAACCCAATTGTTTTATAATCAGGCACAATGTTTACAGCTCACAAACAGGATGGTGCTGGAAATGATTAGTCATGTAATCAGTAATCACATCTTGACGTGTGGAAACACTGCACGAATGACTGAGTCCACAGGCACACAAACCTCTCAAACCTCAAACCTCAGATTCTAATGATTTAGCAAAAGAGCTGGTCTTATTCCGTTTCCTATCTGTAGGGGGCAGCAGTGAGTCGGGACATAAAAGGGGATTGAAAGGTTC
>NC_137911.1:29290328-29322828 GCF_963457725.1 Sprattus sprattus | reverse complement strand
CCTTCTTGCCTATTTGAATAGTTCTGTCAAACACTGCATTCTTATTTACATGGGAGATTTGCTGTAGCTGTCAGTTCCCTAAAATAACACCATATTCGTTGTTCGCATTTCAGATCATGTTACCTTGAACAGGCCTTTTCATGTGTTATTAAGCAACTACATACAGCTTCCTCAAGCCTAAGGTCAAAGTCCTAGTCCACATTCCTGTCAATTAAATATTATGCCACCGGGAACTGTGGAATGATTAGATAAAGCATGAAACCATGACATGTGAAAGACAGGAAGTTTGCTCCTTCATCACATATGCCGCGTGGGATGGATACTTGATCTACTTTAGTTTTGTTTCTCTTCCTTAAACAAAAGTCATGCTAGAACTGACTGCTGTAAGTCCTCTTGCTGCATTTGTGAAGGGAGGCATCGCTGCAAGGTTTTATTACCCCTGGCTTTCAAAGAGTGGTTTTATGACTAGTGTTCAGGCCTTCAGAGAGTGGTGTTATGGTTACTAGTGTTCAGAGAGTGGTGTCATGGTTACTAGTGTTCAGAGAGTGGTGTCATGGTTACTAGTGTTCAGAGAGTGGTGTTATGGTTACTAGTGTTCAGGCTCCTTCAGAGAGTGGTGTTATGGTTACTAGTGTTCAGAGAGTGGTGTCATGGTTACTAGTGTTCAGAGTGGTGGTGTCATGGTTACTAGTGTTCAGAGAGTGGTGTCATGGTTACTAGTGCTCATTCATTCAGAGAGTGGTGTCATGGTTACTAGTGTTCAGAGAGTGGTGTCATGGTTACCAGTGTTCAGAGAGTGGTGTCATGGTTACTAGTGCTCAGAGAGTGGTGTCATGGTTACTAGTTTTCAGAGCGTGGTGTCATGGTTACTAGTGCTCAGAGAGAGGTGTCATGGTTACTAGTTTTCAGAGCGTGGTGTCATGGTTACTAGTGCTCAGAGAGTGGTGTCATGGTTACCAGTGTTCAGCCGGCTTCTTCCTCTTTTACTTCTGTCTGTTAATAGTACTCCTATGTAGCATGCGCTGAAAGTCACTGCTCCACAGTGGAGAATGCGTGAGAATGCATGGCTCCTAAAGTCACTGCTCCACAGTGGAGAATGCGTGAGAATGCATGGCTCTTAAAGAATGTGAACTGCTCGTCACCGTCTGCCGATTCACACTGAATCTTATGCACTTATCTAGACGGACTGATAACAAATATATCGAGAGGCTGCAAGCAAAGGTCATAGGTCGGAACTGAAGAATTAACGTCCATTCATCTTTGATGACGGTAACACACAGCTAAAAAGCTCAAATAAGGAACTAATGTCCATTCATCTTTGATGACGGTAACACACAACTAAAAAGCTCAAATAAGGACCTAACATCCATTCATCTTTGATGACGGTAACACACAACTAAATAGCTCAAATAAGGAATTAACGTTCACTCATCTTCGATGACGGTAACACACAACTAAGTCATTCTGGCAAACTTTTGCTTTAATTCCTTCCTTTTCCTCTCTGCTTCCACGTTCATTTCCATACGGCTCTGCATATCATTCAGTCCTCTCGTGCAGCTGTGAATGAGTCAGGGCCTTGATAAACAAATGGGCAGGTAAACAAATGTTTGTTTGATTGTGGCCACTCACATGAGAGGCTTTTTTCCCCAGTAAATGTTGCCCATTGTGTTCTTACTGGGTTTGCCTTGTTCTCTGTCACGAACACGATCACCTTAAAAAGCTCCTCCATGGAAACGAGCCAGAGAAAATCTTTGTGCTTCATACATACAGTACATCACCCTTTCTTGTGCAGTCTGTTGCGTGTGTGTGTGTGTGTGTGTGTGTGTGTGTGTGCGTGTGTGTGAATGTGTGCTGCATGTGTGTGTGGGTGTGTAAGTGTGAATGTGTGCTGCATGTGTGTGTGGGTGTGTAAGTGTGAATGTGTGCTGCATGTGTGTGTGTGTGTGTGTGTGTGTGTGTGTGTGTGTGTGTGTGTTTGCTGTGTCGGTTCTCACTCCGCTCCGTCTCGTCTGCAGGTGCCATGGCTCCCCTCGCAGCAGACCTGCACAGCTGGGTGACTGGCGGAGGGCCGCTCCTCACCGTACTCGCCTTCGTCTTCCTCTGCATCATCATCATCAACCTCATCCACCTCTGCACCACATGCCAAAAGTGCGTAAAACATTCCTACCCTCATAGAAGTTCATAAAACCGTCGGTGTTTGTTCAATGCATTTGACTGAACTCCCACTTCAGGTAAACAACATATTTAATGTCTGTGACGAACAGGACTGAGTTGTTCGCATATCTGAAATTGATAAAAACATAAACCTTTGCATTACCCTGGGGGAATATGGGACATGCGTTGGCATGTCATTTGAAGCTCAAATAATGGCAAGCCCACAGTAATAAACATAAAGGCAGCATTGATAGCCAGCTGTCGTGAGCCGTCACTCTGCTGTCAGTTTTATGAGAGCTAAATCCTCGCTGTGTGAAGTGCGCTGTAGATGCAGGAACTCCCCAAACACTCCCTTTTTGCAGTCGGAGCACTGCTAGCTTCGGTATCGGTCGCTATGAGTCACAGCACCGCCTGCACATTCCGAGACCAAACAGTCGGGTTTGTCTGCTCGCCGAGCTTGCTAGGAATGAGATGTAGTTCACGCCCCAACAAAATCAGAGCGTGATTCAGAGCCAGAGGGCATCTCTTCCCATCTCTCTCATGGTTAACCTGTCCGCCCAGAGAAGGAATGACACAGCAGCACCACAGGTGTAATACACCTGTATCTCAGTGGAAGTATGCCATTACAGTGGAACTTCTGTGCTACGCTAATTGGCAACAATGGTGCTCTGATTTAATATCTACTGTAGACAATGCTAAGCATTGTACGCCATTAAACGTGGTCATTGCTTCCAAAAACAATAAAGCAATACTTTATGAAGTTATTTGAGCTCTTGACCGACTCATGGACTTACTTGCACTTTTTAAACACACCAACAGGTGGCAGTGCATAGCTAATCTGCAGCACAAAATCCTCGAAGCCAGGATCATTGCCATTTTTTCTTTTAAAGAGACTGAGTGAATAAGAGGTCAGCATTAACTTTCCAGGAAAGTGTGGCAGTGTGCGCTGTACCCTCATCCTCAGTTAAAAACACTGATATGTGATTTCTTGTGATGTGTGACTACATGTGTGTTTGTATCCTTAGTTTAAAACCCTGATATGTGATTTCATGTGATGTGTGACTACCTGTGGTGTGTTTGTATCCTCATCACTGAGATTACATGTGATGTGTTTGTATCCCCAGTTAAAACACTGATATGTGACTACCTGTGGTGTGTGACTACATGTGTGTTTGTATCCTTAGTTTAAAAACACTGATATGTGACTACCTGTGGTGTGTTTGTATCCTCATCACTGATATGAGATTACATGTGATGTGTTTGTATACCCAGTTAAAACACTGATGTGTGTTAACATGTGATGTGTGACTACATGTGTGTTTGTATCCTTAGTTTAAAAAACACTGATATGTGATTACCTGTTGTGTGTTTGTATCCTCATCATTGATATGTGCTGGAGTGTGATGTGCTTGTATCCTGATATGTGCTGGCGTGTGGTGTGTTTTGTATCCTGATATGTGCTGGCGTGTGATTTGTGTTTTGCAGGCAATCTTTTGAGCTGGAGCATGAAGGCATGGGGGTGGAGCGCAACTCCTCCACTCTGGTCAGAGTGGTATGTAGCCAGGCCAGCTTAGGCCCATACTAGTCTTATCTCCTTATCCTGCTCTAAAAACACAGAGAAAAATGTTGACGCGTTGGTCCAGTGCCTCAGAGTGATGGCTCTTTGTTTTGTGTGTGTATGTGTGTGTGTGTGTGTGTGTGTGTGTGTCTGTGTGTGTGTATCTGTGAGAGTGTGTGTGAATCTGTCTGTGGGTGTGTGTTATTATCAGACATCTGATCTTCCTTAAAATATTGTTAGAATTGCACTGAGCTCTGGAATGAACACCTACTCACTTGATACTTGATTGTGCCGTACGTTTCTCACAGGTTAAGCTTGATTGTGCCGTACGTTTCTCACAGGTTAAGCTTGAAGACGCCCTAGCTGCAGCAGGGAGAGAAAACCCTGACATTGATGAAATCAAGAAAGATGAACAGGGTATGATCAGTGCCTCTGTCATATCAGTATCAGACTCGGGGGAGTCAGCCTCATTCATTTCCAAATGAGGTGTTTCATTGGCATCCCACACTGTGTTCTAGTCGTGTGGAAACATCCATCTCTGGTCGGATGTTGCACTGGATGCACCTGGCCTAACCAGACACCATCCTACTTAGGCACCTGGCCTATCTAGACACCATCCTACTTAGGCACCTGGCCTATCCAGACACCATCCTACTTAGGCACCTGGCCTATCAAGACACCATCCTACTTAGGCACCTGGCCTATCCAGACACCATCCTACTTAGGCACCTGGCCTGGCCCATCCAGACACCATCCTACTTAGGCACCTGGCCAATCCAGACACCATCCTACTTAGGCACCTGGCCTGGCCCATCCAAACACCATCCTACTTAGGCACCTGGTCTAGCTCCAGACACCATCCTACTTAGGCACCTGGCCTATCCAGACACCATCCTACTTAGGCACCTGGTCTATCCAGACACCATCCTACTTAGGCACCTGGCCTATCCAGACACCATCCTACTTAGGCACCTGGCCTATCCAGACACCATCCTACTTAGGCACCTGGCCTATCCAGACACCATCCTACTTAGGCACCTGGCCTATCCAGACACCATCCTACTTAGGCACCTGGCCTATCCAGACACCATTTTACTTAGGCACAGGTCTAGCCCGCCTCTGGAGTGCCGGGATCAGAACACGAAACCAGATCTGACCCATGCCACCGGAGTAGTGTGTGTGTGTTGGGAGTAGTGTGTGTGTGTTGGGAGTAGTGTGTGGTGGATTGTCACGAGGCATGGTTTATCAAGTGATGAGGCAGCTGAACTGAGTGAGATTTTGAACAACCTGATAAACGCCCCCTCCTCCTCCACCCAACCCAAGCCCCACAGATTTATAAAGAAAGGGGCCATTTTGGGCTTTCACTCCTCACAGTTCTGTGGTCATCCTGTAACCCTGGCCTCAGACGTGCACTCAGTGATATGATGGGATGTTTGTGTTTACTTGTTTGTGTTTACATGTTTGTGTTTACATGTTTGTGTTTACGTGTGCGCTTCTTCAGAGCTCGGCTCAGTTCCTGAGGAGGGCGTGCCCGCCACTCCCACCCAGGCCAACGGCGAGGCGTACACGGCCTGGAGGAACCACAGCACCAGTAAGTCCCTCTGAGTATGATACAGGCAGGACACTCAAACCTGGAATACACACACAGATATAAACTTACTCCATCACACTGATTCAGGCCATAGGCCTTACTAATGATAAATGATAATGATAAATACTAATGATGCCTGATGATATGAACCTGGAATACAAAGAGAAATAAACCTACTCCATCACACTGATTCAGACAGGTCATAAGTTTTCCTAATGAGTAACGACGATGATTAATACTAATGATAAAAGATAATGATAAATGGCCACAGTGACTCAGGAGGACCGTCACAGCCGTAACTTATGTGTTATCAGCAAAAGTTTGTGTTGTCATGTTAATCAATTACTAAACTGAAGTTATAGATGGTTAATCCATTATAAAACTTAGCATGTTGATTGTTTAACTGTTTAACAATCAAAATGCTAAGTTTAATAATGGATTAACCATCAATAACTTCAGTTAAACTTTAACAGAATGGCCGATGTTTGACACTGTCCGATAACTGACATAGCTAAGCTAGTTAATTAATGGGATCTCTCAATGATTAAGCTTCGGTCAATAAACTGCAAATCTAATTATCAGACCATTTTTCATCTCTTTAGTTGGAGATAATGTTCAATATTATTGTGATATTGTCATGATTTCTTGGTATTGAAAGAAATTTCCAGAATAAGATTTGGGATCCCTTGATGTGGCAGTGAGGGCTCTAGTGAAGGCTAGGGTCTCAATGCACTGTACTATAACAGGTTAGAAAGATTAAATCTAGTTCTCCACATCTCTCGCCTGTGACAGTGCATGACCGAGAGAATAGCATACTTTACCCTCATTGTGTAATCACTGAATAATGCTCCTGACTGTTTAATGACCTCTGACTAATCTGGCAAATGAGGTAAAACAAAAAAAGCCCCCACACTGTCATCATTCAAAAAGGCCCTCAAAACCCCCTCCCCCATTTTATGATTCTTTTCTTTTTATCTTTGTATGTCTTTATTACAGATTTTATTGTCGTTTTATTTTATCCCACAGTATGTAAAGCGTCTTTGAGAACTTTCGCTATATAAGTCTGATGTATTATTATTATTAAAATGGTTTCCTTGGATTATTTTCTTTTCTTTTTATCTTTTTATGTCTTTATTACAGATTTGATTGTCGTTTTATTTTATCTCACAGTATGTAAAGTGACTTTGAGAACTTTGAAAAGCGCTATATACTGTAAGTCTGATGTATTATTATTATTAGTATTATTATTATAATTATTAAAATGGTTTCCTGCCACCCTACAGGTGCCCTCCCAGAGGAGACTCAGGTGGGCAACGGAGCTCCTGTAGGAACCTCCGGGGCAAATGGCGGCGGCGGCGGCAACGGCATCATGGGTAACTGAGCCATTGGACTACCTCAAGCTTGGCCAGGCTTTTGATTTAGTGTAATTCATTCAGACCAATCAATCATTGCACCCACGGGTGTGTAACGCATGAGATCATCAAGAGATCATCAAGCCGCTGCTGGCCAAGACCTTGCCTTGCTCTCATCCCCACATCCACGTGTACACTGGTGTGAGGGAATATTAATCAGCTCCCAGTAGCCGCTTGACTGCTGGTTTCTCACTACATATTATCATTACTTTCTGTGTAGATGGCACAACTACCACCCGACACAAGCTTCAGGCCATACCAGTGATAGCTCTGCATAACGAAGGGGACTCTGGCATGCAGTGTGCTCCTCCAGCTGTCTCAGAGGGCGCAGGGGCTGCCCCAGATCATAGCAAGCCTGCGGGCTCCTCACAAGACTGGGCAGGAGCACAGCCCGTGCCGACGGCTAACCACACCGGCGAGGTTTCCCAGGAGCCTCCGGGCTCGCTCCGAGTACCGGAGATCCGTTCTCAGCACACGTACGAGACATTATCCGACATGGTAAAAGACCCAAGTCCGGAACTTTCGAGTCCGACGGCTAACCACACCGGCGAAGTTTCCCAGGAGCCTCTAGACTCCCTCCGAGTACCGAAGATCCGTTCTCAGCACACGTACGAGACATTATCCGACATGGTAAAAGACCAGAGTCCTGAACTTTCCTCCGAGAGTCCGGACGAACCGCTGGACGTTCCCTCCTACGAGTTTGTGACGCAGCTGGAACCCTACGCCACCTCTGCCCCCGACCTGACGATTCCCCGGCACATGTCAGCGCACAGCCCCCCCGTCGAGGTAGAGGAGATTCCGAACCTGACGGAACCCAAGCACACGTCAGCCCACAGCCTCGCCATCGAGGTGGAGGAGATCGCAGAACTGGAGGACAGGCACACTAAGGCCTTGTACGCCAGGGTGAGCAGAAGGATCAAGTGCCCCACGCCACCCCCCGTGCCTCCGCCTGAGGATGATGAGGAGGAAGAGGAAATGGCAGAAGTAGTACCACCACTACCAGACAGAGCCCCCGACACAGATAACACCCTCCCCCAAGGGCTCTAGGCAACACTGATGGAGCTTTAAATGCATCTACTCTTATTTATATATTCAATATGTATCCTGTCTTTCCATAGCATATCGTTTTGAGGGTTATGTATGTGTATGTGTGTTTTCTACTTTAAAGATAAAATGATATTAAAAAGCACTCTACACAAGCAGGAAATGCACTTGAGGTTTTGCCATACCATCTCACTTTAGAGACAGAGGCTCTGTCTATTCCCGGACACTTTGCAAAGTACACTGCAATACTTACATTTACCGTCTGTAGCCTGGTGGTCTACTGCCTCTGCCACCGTAGCCACCGTAACCATCATGTCCGCCATTGTTTTAGAAATAAAATGAAAAGCTGGAGAAAGGGATCCTCCTCTTCCGTATGTAGCCAAGATGGCGCCCCTTAGGGCGAGTAGTGTCCAGTTTTACACTACATTTTTTGACCGTTTGCAGTGCGCCATCCGGGCACTTTCAGTGCACTGAATTCTGCTGATTTTGTCAGTGTGGCGCCCTAAGCATAGCCTGGTGACACCAGCCTACGTATTTCCGCCTGAATTGATTTCAAGCTCATACTCAGTCTGGCCCAACCCTGTTGACAATCGTCTCCAGGACTCAAAATCCTGTAGGACCAATCAGCGAACAGTTCAGAGCTGTGACGCAAAACTCGCCTTGGAGGAAAAGACACGAAAAGCTATCGGAAAAGTTGTCTCAACTCTCGAGAACATCAGAAAATTAAAATGAGAACAAGAGTATTTTCTTGTAAGTTTTATGATTGGAAAGGACGTCGTAGCTATTCTCCCAACTGGCTTTGGGAAGAGTTTAATCTACCGAATGCTTACTAAACGTTGCTGATTGGTTAAGGGAACTCCAATGATTTTAAACCTCAAGCTAAGCACCCGCTCATCTCGGAAACGAAAATGCATAGCGTTTTGCCAGACTGAAAGACGGAATGAAATGGAGTCACAGGCTGGTAATGGCCAGGCTACCCTAAGCACTGAAAGTCAGTGCTCGGAGTGCTCAAGTGCACGGTAGTAGACAGAGCCAGACTGTCTGTAGCTGCCAAATGTGAGGACCTGCCTGATGTGAGTCCGCATGCGCAAACTTTGCGACACTATTGTAGTACAACGAGCCAGGTAATGCTGGTGTAGGCTACAGCATGAAGTGGAATGACAAGCGCATTTGTTTACGTTTGAAATCCACCAAGGTTTATGATGTTAAGCTTCATGTTTATTGAATTATTAGTTAAGCAGTGCATTCATTAGCCTACTAACAGTAATACAACATAGCCCCATATGTTGACACTGAGCCTTATGCTGTAAACTGTTGACAAAATTATAAAACACTACGTTAAATAAACCTACATTATGCGTTAAGAGAAGCCAGATACGTTGATATTAAACCATGTATGAGAATGCACGTCTTGGATAGTTTGCTCCTGAGCCTTCTGCCGTAAACCGTTTGTGTTTGCGCATGCGGACTCGCATCAGGCGGCGGCGGACTCACATCAGGCAGGGTCCTCACATTTGGCAGCTACACTGTCCACCAATTCAGAACTCAATGCTGTGGGAACAGACTACACCACAGATATTCAGGTTTAGGGGTTCATGTCCTTTCCTATTTCATGTTCACAGTTGTAACACCTATTCCAGTAAAGGGATTGACTAAACAAATGCTTTAAATTCAAATGTATCAAATGTGTTGATTTGTTTATTCAGATGCCAGGTTAGATTTCAAATTTGAGGTGAGACTAGGCCTATGCTATACACACGAATCATTGGAAAACTTCCAGAATGTATCATTACAACAAGTGAAGGACTTTCATCAAGCTAAAAGTGCATCAGGTTAGCAAATTATAATTCTTAAAACTGTTGTGCACTTTGTCTGAAAACACTAGAGCCAAAAACACAGAACATTTACAATATTTTACCCTTTTAATAAGGATGGTGAGGTTAGATTAAGTATCAACATTTAAGAACATAATGTAATGTTACATAAAACATGACAATTTGTGTTACCGGGTTGTTTAGATTGTGACACAACTGGGATATTGTACTGTGTACATTGTGTGTGACGCTCTAGTCATCAAATGACTATTTTCTTATTTTAAACTCAGTAGGGCATCATGTGTTCGCGTGGACTTGGTGACCTTTGACATGAATAACAAGAATAGGAGCATTCAGAGAATGCAAACCTCTGCCTTGTGACCTTGACCTTTGACCTTGACATCTGAAAATCTAATCAATTATTGCCATTATATTACCCAATCTCCCCACAAAGTTTGATGGAAATCGGTCCATGCGTTTCTGCGTAATCCTGACAGCTATTCCTAAATAAGGGGATTTAAAAATATATATATAAACTCAAAATTAGTATTTTTTTTGCATCATTAATTAACCTGCTAAAGTTGTCCCTTTGACATAACGTTGATAACAATAAATCACTCTGCAACATTTGGATAACTGTTTTAAGAAACACTTTAGCTGAAATTGTCATGTCATGCACAAACCTCTCTGCATCAATGTACAAATATTTCCACAGCAGCTCAAAAAGTAAGTCTACATTTCACTAACACAAGTCAGCATTACATCATCTGTTCCTGCAAAATCCAGTAGAGTCGGTAAACTCTTGCGCTCTCCCGTAAACTACTACCGCCGACCACTGCCGACGTGCCGAAGGAACCGTTTAAACTACGTGCGTGCTCGGTGTCACGTAGAACACGCACATCATGTGCCATGGCCGCCACAGAGCGCACGAGCGGGATGCATGGCGAGCTACGTCACAGACTCCCACCAATGGCACACACGAGTACAGCTTCTGCTTATGTTATGTAATCTATAGATAGTGTCGACCCAACCCCCTCCCAACCCTCGCATTGCAGCACTCGAGTCTTTGTTTATTTTTTCTTGTCCAGAGAAAGATGACACACTTCAACATCCACTACGCGACGATCGACGGGCTGAGTGCATCAAGGCTGCAGAATGGTGTTTTTCATTCATTTAGTTTTTTAGCCACACTGCTGGTATCATGATGCACTATAACACCGCACCTAAGACAGCACAGCAGTCCCTCAAGTGACGTGACCACAACAGCCATTTATTATATTAGGAAAACATTAACCCATTCAATTGACGTTGCACTTAATTCATACTACAAATTATTTCCATACTATACTAATTGAACACCACATTTTTAAAAGGCTATCCATCTTGTTGTCATCTTGTTTGCCACATATTTCTGCAATACAATATTTATGCGTCACATAAAAAAAAAAAAAATACATTCGCCCACTGACCATAACTCCCATTAAGTGGGAACGTAATATGTCTTATATAGTGTCTTTGTGCTACCCAGGCCATCAACTCCTGGGTAAACAAGTTGGAACTGTAGGGCGTGTGACCCACTGGTCCAATGAGCGCGAACAGTCCTACCACATGGTTGGGTTGTTTACTACAGCGGCAGAACTCGCTTTCAAAAGCGCGCTGTAAATCCTGGGCTGGAGTGTGTGTGTGCCATTCTTTCTCACTTCGACACGTAAATGTTCGTTTTGTCGTTCCACAGGACGTCCTCACATAATCGCGGGACATCATACTGCTTTCACCTAAAGACAGCTTTGGAATTATTATGCTGCATTACTTCAAGTGCCAAATAGTTTGTCGTAAACATGCGAGCTGAAGATGAATCCATTTTGAAATCCGGTTCAGGCTTTCGAACGGTCTCCACATAACATCCCTTTCTAGGCACTGAAAGGAGCATTTTCAAGTTACAGCCGGTCAGAGCAAGCTTTGCAGAAGGGGGTGTGTTGGAAACTGGCAGAGGTACGTGTGCAACGTCCATTGAAAGTTTGGGTTGTTTTTTTAGCCTAAATGTCGTTATTATACGATTTTGCTGCGGTGCACTGCATGTTTTCCCAATGACAAGCTATGTGGTTAACATTTTGTTGTTATGAAAATTATGAATGTCTTGCATTGTCGCGTGTTTTATGCACGAATGAGTCTATTTTCTAATGTGCACATTTTCAACGGGGCTGTATACCCTCACGCTGCAACAGTTAACTTTTTCATCGAGGATAATCATTTATTTGTTATTTGTTTCCAAAATCCAAAATTATTTCTGTATTGATTCACACTAGTAGGCTAATTAACATGTTTAAAAGTGTGCTTTACGAACAGAGAGTTATTCAACTTTACATTATGACGATAGTCAAAAATTAGCTCGTTGTACACTGAGCACACTTAGCCTACATCGTGGTTTCCTGTTGTGTTTGTAAGTAGCAAAATGACGTTGTTAACACTATCAAATATTTTCTGGTGTTTTCTTTGGGTCGGCGCTCTGCTGCGTTCGTGGTTCCCCATGCGTGTTTCTGTGCCATTCAACGGCGTTTTGCCATGGCAGTGTTCTACTGGCACCGTTTACGCCACGCTGCTATCAACAAGCATTTCCCCACCGCGCCGTTGCATGAATGAGGGTCGCTCGCTCACCAGGTTGTTGTGGCGTTTTCAAAAGCGCGAGCGAATGCATGACGTCACATGCACATAAAATCCCCCCCGCCCTTCGTTTAATATTGCTTGTGAATGGACCCACATTCGCTCGGTGGTCGGTGACATGTTCTATTGTTTGACTGTTGTGTCAATATTCGAGATATTGGAGGAATGCTATGGTGTAATTGCTTTGTAAATCCCTACTGTGCATACAGTTACACAACAGATATATGCATACTGTATATATATATATATACATCATTGGCCACTGGTCTCTACTTAATAGGTAGTGTGCTGTAGGGTGCATAGACCTTTAGGTTGTGTGTGAACATTTGAAAAGCACAAGTATTTTTGCTTTTCAAGTACCTTGATCCTCATAATTGACCAAAAACAATGTACAATAGTTCTGTTTTTGACAGGGCAGTTGTGCTGGTAGACTGCAGGATTAAACTGTTGAAGGAGATGTTGAATACAGTGTAATGTATATTTTGTGTAAGCACATTGAGAGTCAGTTTACCAAGTCAAATTCCTTGTTTGTGCAAACTTACTTGGCCATTAAAATCTGATTCTGATTCTGATTATGGAATAGTTAAAAAAGAGAAAGAAATCCTCAAGAAATAATCATGAGGATAAACTGGCCATACCAAACTCATTTGTAAATTGGGCCAACGACTGATGCAACTCCAAACGCCTTTTCCTTAACGAATTGCTTACTGTCCCAGTGAGGTACAGTAGCCATTACAGTACTGCACCAGCTGCTCTGATGCAAGTCGAGATGGGAGAGTTTCACAACCAGGGCAGACGCCAGTTTATCCACCGTGAGGGTGAATCACCTTTTCCTGGAAAAGAGGAAATATGAAATGTGACCGCAACTTGTGATAAACGATCCCGAGACCACAAGTGAAAAGTCCCCTGAGCCCCGCCTGCTTCCGCGTGACTGTGATGACTTGCAGGGGGGCTCGATTGCGCTGCTATCCTGTCATCTGCAGCCACCTTGGCACTTCTAGGCCGCCTGAACTTCATCCGTGATGAATCACCTCAGCTTACAGCAAAGGCGTTTGGAGTTGCATCAGTCGTTGGCCCAATTTACAAATGAGTTTGGTATGGCCAGTTTATCCTCTTGATTATTTCTTGAGGATTTCTTTCTCTTTTTTAACTATTCCATAATCAGAATCAGAATCAGATTTTAATGGCCAAGTAAGTTTGCACAAACAAGGAATTTGACTTGGTAAACTGACTCCCAATGTGCTTACACAAAATATACATTACAACGCAATACAAAACAAACACAATACAAAAACAAACAGTGCAATGGTCTATGAAGTTTAAGAAAGTATATACAGGAGAAGTAACGACTTTGGTCGGACCTGGCCCAGTTCTAACTGATGTGGTTCCGCCTCCTGCCTAATCACTTCAAGAATTAGCTGCTATTTGGGAAGCACTTCCCCTGTAGTAGAGCACTTAATATTTAGGGCAGGGTATTTTCTCCCTGGCTATTTTTTGGCTGCCCTTCCCCCAGTTTAAGTGTGTGTGTGTGTGTGTGTGTGGGTCCTCTTAAGGTGGGACTAGGGTTGGGGGTGGGAGTTGACTGGGCCCTGTTACGGGAAGTGTTTGCCAGTGAATAGAGAGCGGTTGTAGCCTAACTCTTTTGGTGTTTTGCCATCTCTCTGGTTGTAGCCTAACCAAGGGCGTAGGTTTATTTAGGGCTTTGGTAGGGACACTGCCCAGCAGTTTTGTATGATATGGTAAATATTAACATTGTAATATTTTAACAGCTCTGCTTTCACTTGCTGATAACGTGAGCCTTTTCAGCGCATTGGAAAACGAATGAGTTTGCAAATATATTGTGCAAAATATTTTTTGGTTACAGGCAATTTAAATTAACAAAATATTGGTGGCGACAATTGTGTCTTTTCCAAACTTAGGTGGTGACTAGTCCCTATGGACCCTACACCCTTGAGCCTAACTCTTTGCCATCTCTCTGGTTGTAGCCTAACCCTTCTGGTGTTTTTCCATCTCTCTGAAGGGGATTGCAGGGGCTTCATGGTGAACTTTTGAAAAACTTTTTCCATCTAGGGTCATCTAGGTCAAGGTCATTAGGCTTGTTTGGTACTTTTATTCTAGCGAAAGGATGCGTCATAAATAGAGAAGTTAAAAACAGAAGTGAAACATCGCACATACTGCTCTCCAAAGTAGCATGTTCATGTTAATGTAGAGTCAGTAAGGATAGTTTGAGCTAGTCTGTGTAGGGGTAGAATTTAGGATAATCTTAAACCCAAAGGTTGTAAAAAATAAATAAATAAATTAGTAACACTTACAACACCTCAGTAATGTACCTAGATTCTGTAATTGAGTTTGCATTAGGTTGTTTAGACCTTGGGTTCTGTGAAGCGCCCAGAGACAATTTTCATTGTTAAAGACGCTATGTAAATAAAAACATTAAAAATTAATTAATTTGCGCTAATAGGCTCGTATCAGTCTCCTTTATCTGCTTTGCACACTGGCAGTGACCTAACTACACTGTGTTGAAAATAAGGACAGATCCCACCCCCCGGGGTGTGTGTGTGTGTGTGTGTGTGTGTGTGTGTGTGTGTGTTTGTCTGTGTGTGTGTGTGTGTCTGTGTGTGTCTGTGTGTCTGTGTGTGTGTGTGTGTGTGTGTGTGTGTGTGTGTGTGTGCCCCACATGCTGGTATCATATTGTTCACCACCTCAGGGTGCGTACGTCCCTTTCTCCTTGTGTGATTGTGCAGAGGGGGCTAAGACACGGCAGTAGTCCTCAGCATAATGTTTTTTTTTTCCTCTCTCTGGCAGCTTGTGCGTGTGTGTGTGTGTGTGTGTGTGTGCATCCGTCCTGTGAGAAGTGAAGCGGGAGCTCCCGTGGGACTTGACTGGAGTAGCTGCTGAAAAGTTCGGTTTATGCTCAGAGGCGTAAGCGTAAGCGCAAGAGGCCGCGCAAGCCCCTTGCGCGACTTTTCACGTCTTGCGTGCGTCGGCCCCTTTTTTCTAGACTTGCGCCATTTTACGCAAGCCTATTGTTCTGGCGGTGAATTGCTTGGCAACACCCCCAACGCAACGCATAAGGACCTAGCAATTCATGCTCAACGCAGAACCAAGCAAGGGCCTTAAGACACGGCAGTAGTCCTCAGCGTAATGTTTTTATGTTTTCCTCTCTCTGGCAGCGTGCGCGTGTGTGTGTGTGTATCTGTCCTGTGAGAAGTAAAGCGGGAGCCCCCGTGGAACTCGACTGGAGTCGCTGCTGAAAAAAAGTCGAAACGCTTCGAGGCTTCCTGCAGAAAGCGAAACATGCTGCCCAAGAGCAGGCTGGGAAAACGCTCCACTATGGGCGCCCTGGTGTGCGGCTCCTGCCAACCCGCCGATGGCCACCAGGAGGCGCTGCAGCAGGGCGAGGCTGAGACCAGCGCCAGGTGTCTAGGGGCGGAACACGGACCCCAAGGAGTCATCAGACTGAAGCTGCACCCCGGGCAAAAGGTGAGAGAAGGAGGAGCTGTGTTTGCTTCCAAAAACCTACATTTAGTGGTATCAGAGTTATACATCAATATCAATGTTATGTGACTTATTAAAAGATGTATGATATATATATATATCAATGTTATGTTTGTGTGTTACATAACATTTATGTTACAAAACTGACACAATGTGTTATCGGACTTTGGACCTGATTCACATAAGATCAGGACCGTTTCTATGCCATAGATCATATGCCATTGGGACTCACAATTGGCATTAAGATGCCACCCAAATTTGATAGAATTCAAACCGTAAAATAAAAATATATAAACACAAACACGGGGCCTAATGTTACTTTTATCCCTGCATTTACAGCACATAAGCCTATATCTGACATTAGATTTGAGTTCAGAAACACTGTCGTGGAGTAAGCGGCCATTAAAGAACAAATCAGGTTGCCTGAGCGGCTTTTCTGTTGAGAGTTTGCATGGGATTTGGATGTTTGTTTAGCTGTGTTTGAAATCAAACTGGCTCGACCTTTAGGAAGTGTGGGAAGTGAAACGGTGTGTTCCATAGAGCTTGTTGCAGTGCTTTGCATCAGATGTCATCTAAACCTCTGTGTGTGAGGTATTAAAGTTGTGTGTCGTCCTCCCCTCCTCTGTGTGTGAGGTATTAAAGTTGTGTGTCGTCATCCCCTCCTCTGTGTGTGAGGTATTAAAGTTGTGTGTCGTCCTCCCCTCCTCTGCGTGAGGTATTAAAGTTGTGTGTCGTCCTCACCTCCTCTGTGTGTGAGGTATTAAAGTTGTGTGTCGTTGTCCCCTCCTCTGTGTGTGTGATATTAAAGTTGTGGGTCGTCATCCCCTCCTCTGTGTGAGGTATTAAAGTTGTGTGTCGTCCTCACCTCCTCTGTGTGTGAGGTATTAAAGTTGTGTGTCGTCGTCCCCTCCTCTGTGTGTGTGATATTAAAGTTGTGGGTCGTCATCCCCTCCTCTGTGTGAGGTATTAAAGTTGTGTGTCGTCATCCCCTCCTCTGTGTGTGAGGTATTAAAGTTGTGTGTCGTCGCCCCCTCCTCTGCGTGAGGTATTAAAGTTGTGTGTCGTCATCCCCTCCTCTGTGTGAGGTATTAAAGTTGTGTGTCGTCGTCCCCCCCTCTGTGTGTGAGGTATTAAAGTTGTGTGTCGTCCTCCCCTCCCCCCTCGCAGGTGTATGCGTACTGCGGAGGCCAGGAGTGCTGTGGTGTGGTGGAACAACACAACCATTTGGACAACCAGGTGTCCATCTTCCTTCCCCAGCTGAACCAGCACATCGTCCGCAAGCAGGAGGACATCTGGACCCCCGCTAACCCTGCATTCTCTACCCATTCCCCCTGCTCCGTCTCCTCCTGCATCGATGTTCCAAGAAGGTATGTGTGGCTGGATCTGTTCTCAGGCTCCGGTACACGATAGAGATCCCCTTACGGAAGGAAGGAGCGAGTCTTTCGGTTTCATTAACAAGCACGTCGTGCTAATCTGTTTTACTTAACCAATAGAGCAGTTTGGACATCTTTTATGTTTATAGAAAGATAACAGTTACAAAGAATCAGAATCATGGGGTACTTTTTTTCCCCTCACTGATATTGAGAATCATCATCATCATTGTCCGTTATTCATGTTCCTGTGTCTCCTCCTCCTTCTCCTTGACTCCAGCTACAGGAGCCCCGTGTCAGTGGACATGGATGAGATGATGGCCGCCATGGTCCTGACCAGCCTGTCCTGCAGTCCGCTGGTCCAGAGCCCGTCTCAGGCAGAACCAGGTGAGCCAATCACACGCTGACATCGGCAATCGGACCTTAAATGAGGAGCCATCCTACTAGTCACCTGTCGCATAAATGTTAAATATCTACAGGTGTTTGTTCACAAGATGGCTGTACATGCAGGGGGAAAAACTTTGAATTAATCAGATCATTCACATGATTTTTTGGTTTGAAAGCACTGTGTTACAGATGTCATCATCATTATGTTTTTTCTTGTTTTATACATATTATTTTCTGTAAGGGTGTTAAACGTAGTCTCTCTCTCTCTTCTTGTGTGTGTGTGTGTGTGTGTGTGTGTGTGTGTGTGTGTGTGTGTGTGTGTCCAGCCGCCGGTGGGATGGAATGCGGCGGAGGCGAGCTGTCTGACAGCGGCAGCAGCGGTTACTGGAGCTCCGACCACTGCAGCACAAGCCCCACTCCGTCTCCAACCATCGACGAGACGGCCAGAGGTGTGGCCCCGCCCACTGACGAGGGATTGGACATGGAACTGGAGCACGTCCTGTTTGACGAGCCAACGCCACGGAAACGAAAGGTGACAGATCTCTCTGGCGTTGTGAGCATGGCCATATTTGGTTAGCGTTGTTTATTGACTTTGAAGTGTTTGAGTCGAAGTTGTAAAGTCAAATGAAGGTCCCTAATTGAGGAAACGGTCCGCCTCTAAAATGATGTGTAATACCCTGGTTAACCATGCACTGGGGGGGCGCTGCTGAGCGAGCATGGATTAAGACGTGTGTTTGTGTAGCTCTGCAGGAAACTACGGTTTAATTATTATTTTCAGAGGTAATCTCTTTAAAACAGCGCTTTAAAAGAAGACATATTTGCTTTGTGCAACTATTATACGCTCAAGATGTCTAACAATGCACCATACTTTACACTGTACCATACCGTGCAAAACCAGTTTTAAAGTGAAAGACACGACACTGAAATACTGCATTTGGTTTCTATTCACATCCCTCCCTCTTGCCTTTCTCCTCCAGAACTCCGTGAAGGTTGCCTACCGGTGTCTTTGGCGCAACTGTGGCAAGGTTCTGACCTCCGTGGTGGGCATCAAGCGCCACATTCGCACGCTGCACTTGGGGTGAGCGTCCCTGTGGGCACCAGCTGGCAAAAGCTGGCAGTGATCTCTGAAACGTCCCTTGCCAACAGAGAACAGCCACAATGCAGTGGCGGCTAGAGCTATACTTGTGTGTGTGCAATATGGCACGAGTACGAGTGGAGTAGGTAAGGGATATTCCCACAGGTGGTTTTCGGCCGTAGCCACTGAGGCCGGAGGCCGAGTGGCGCAGGCAACATCACACCCGTGGGAATATCCCTTACCTACCCCACTCGCACGAGCACTATATTGCTTTTATAAAAACAATTCTATACTCAACCAATTTATATTTCAACACAAAGTTATTGGTTTAAAAATGTGTTTTTCGCCTTTGTTTCTCTGCAACAAAAAATAGTTCTATCGTCAACGTTTTGGTTTGGAATTATAAGAACTTTGAATTAACGGTTATCATCAACACACTATAGAATGTTTCATCGCGGAGTGATTTATTATTAGATGTGAAAAGTCCGAGTTGGGTTGTTCCGGGATAATCCAACTCATGGAATGTCTCTCGTCCAATCAGAAACAGCTAAATAACGCGATAGAACCCAATTGTTTTATAATGGGTTGTATTTCCGGAAAGTGTTTTCTGCCATGGTTAACAGATAAGAGATCATTTTGAACATCTACCATGGCTAACAGATAGTTGCTCAGTGACACTTTAAGAAAACACCGTCCAGGTCAAGCTGTTGGGATAAAAACGTTTGCGCCATCACTTAATGATAATCAATGACAACCCATATCCTCTTATTTAAAGTTTTGTATATATACTCTTTACTGTATATATTATATAATATTATATTATATATTCACTGATGAGCATTTTAAGTGTTTTATATATATACATTAAATTATATATTCACTGATGAGCATATTTGAAGTGTTTTATTTATACAGTATATATAATATATTCATATTTTCCCACCCACAGGCTGAACACTGAGCCGGAGAACTCAGAGAGGGAAGAGGACTTCTACTACACTGAGATCTACCAGGACCTTGACCAGATTACGGCCACCAATGGGGTCCCCCCCACCCCCGCCAGACCCCCCTGCGCCGTCCCCTGCAGCCCTGCCCAGCCCACTCCCTCTCCCCCGAAGACCAACCCCAGCCCCCTGAGCCGGTCCGCACCGTCAGAGAGCTTCTGGCTGGTCCACTGTGAGCACTCCTATCAGGTAGAACCTCCTCTGTGTGTGTGTGCTCTGTGCTGCAGTGTGATCATGCATCTCACCCTAGAGCCTCCTCTGCTCATCTCCTCTATTCTCCTCTCCTCATCTCCTCTCCTCTTCTGCTCCTCTCCTCTCCTCCTCTGCTCCTCTCCTCTGCTCCTCTGCTCCTCTCCTCCTCTCCTCTCTGCTCCTCTGCTCCTCTCCTCTCTGCTCCTCTGCTCCTCTCCTCTGCTCCTCTCCTCTCTGCTCATCTCCTCTATTCTCTTCTCCTCTCTGCTCCTCTCCTCTCTGCTCCTCTCTTCTCCGCTCATCTCCTCTATTCTCCTCTCCTCTCTGCTCCTCTGCTCCTCTCCTCTCTGCTCCTCTCCTCTCTGCTCCTCTCTTCTCTGCTCATCTCCTCTATTCTCCTCTCCTCTCTGCTCCTCTCCTCTCTGCTCCTCTCCTCTCTGCTCATCTCCTCTCCTCTTCTGCTCCTCTCCTCTCTGCTCCTCTCCTCTCTGCTCCTCTGCTCATCTCCTCTCCTCTGCTCCTCTCCTCTCCTCTGCTCCTCTGCTCCTCTCCTCTCTGCTCCTCTCCTCTCTGCTCCTATGCTCCTCTCCTCTCTGCTCCTCTCCTCTCTGCTCCTCTCCTCTCTGCTCCTCTCCTCTCTGCTCCTCTCCTCTCTGCTCCTCTCCTCTCTGCTCCTCTGCTCATCTCCTCTCTGCTCCTCTGCTCCTCTCCTCTCTGCTCCTCTCCTCTCTGCTCATCTTCTCTCTGCTCCTCTGCTCATCTCCTCTCCTCTCCTCTCTGCTCCTCTCCTCTCTGCTCATCTCCTCTCTTCTCCTCTCCTCTCTGCTCATCTCCTCTCCTCTCTGCTCCTCTCCTCTCTGCTCCTCTCCTCTCTGCTCATCTCCTCTCCTCTTCTGCTCCTCTCCTCTCTGCTCCTCTTCTCCTCCGCTCCTCTCCTCTCTGCTCCTCTGCTCCTCTCCTCTCTGCTCCTCTCCTCTCTGCTCCTCTCTTCTCTGCTCATCTCCTCTATTCTCCTCTCCTCTCTGCTCATCTCCTCTCTTCTCCTCTCCTCTCTGCTCATCTCCTCTCCTCTCTGCTCCTCTCCTCTCTGCTCCTCTCCTCTCTGCTCATCTCCTCTCCTCTTCTGCTCCTCTCCTCTCTGCTCCTCTTCTCCTCCGCTCCTCTCCTCTATTCTCCTCTCCTCTCTGCTCCTCTGCTCATCTCCTCTCCTCTCTGCTCCTCTCCTCTCTGCTCATCTCCTCTCTGCTCATCTCCTCTCTTCTCCTCTCTGCTCATCTCCTCTCCTCTTCTGCTCCTCTCCTCTCTGCTCCTCTTCTCCTCCGCTCCTCTCCTCTCTGCTCCTCTCCTCTGTTCCCATGAGTGTGCTCTGTGCAGCAGTGTGATCATGCACTGATGCATTCTGATGTATGCTATGGCTCTAAAAGTAGGGAATCAACTCCAGCTAATTTGGAATGTTTTCAATAAAAAAAACATTAAAAAATGAAACTCTGTATTTTCAGACATAAAACATTTCCCTGATCCAGTAATGGCTTTCAATATTTTGGCAGACTTATCAAATGTACCTGTTGTGAGTTTGTAGATTTTGCACTGCATTTAACTGCAATGAAGTGCCATTTATTCATTGTATTGTTCGAGTAAGAGACTCTGACCTTCCAGCGCCTGTCATCTGGCATTTACTCTGTTGTTTGTTTATATGTCCTCATTAAGCACCTGTTTATGTGTTTGTTTGTTTACTAATGATGTCATCTCATCTCTGCAGGCCCCCGTGCCTCCCCCCACTCCGGTGGTGACTCCGCCCCCCCCCATCTCCTCCCCCTCCTGTCGTTGGACTCCGACTCTGACCGTCGCCCAAAACAAGCAGGTGAGATTACTCAGACACTCGTGTCCTACTCTCCTCACACTCCCTCAGGGCTAAATCTAATACATGCCCGTGGGACAGGCTGTGTGTGTGTGTGTGTGTGTGTGTGTGTGTGTGTGTGTGTGTGTGTGTGTGTGTGTGTGTGTGTGTGTGTGTGTGTGTGTGTCCTAAATCCCTGTTCCAAACAGTATTAACACTTGTTGATCCTGCTGGAGTGACAGTCGTGTGTTAAGAGGGTCGTGTCCGCACGGCCACTGAGATGCATGCTCAGACGGCAACGTAAACAAGCTAGCACCGATGTCGAAGAACCCTCACACACACACACACACACACACACACACACACACACACACACGAAAACAAGCTCAATAAGCACTGAGGTGGAAGAACCCTCAGTGAAGTCCTCCAGAGCAGCCGAGAGGATCGGTCGGAGTAGCTGTGCTTGCCTGTAGCCTTTGTCCTCTCTGTGTGAGGGTTGGTGTTGTGTAAGGGGATTGTCTCGAGGGACAGAATTATGCTGCAGTGTTTTTCTGCAGGGTGGCCATTAAAAGGACGTCATAAACACACAAGCCTTCTTTCCTTTGTTCCCCTCACGGCTGACAGCCAATGCAACAGTGCCACCTACTGGTTGTTGGGGAGAATTTCACTGCAGACACCATTTTCTCCTTTGTAAACATGTGGTCGTGCAAACGTCTTTGTGGGTTTCAGTGCGTGCAGCCTTCCCCATGTATTTATAGAGACTACTTTCTCAACTGTGGGTTTTTGTAAAATCATAACAACCTATTTTAGTCCCACAAGTCTCTGGTTGTGTTTTTGTTTTTCTGCAAACTATAATCTGAGGTGTTTTGACACCAGTTTTATTTCATTTTATTGAGTGTGAGCAAATCCAGGATGATAAGCAGTCGCAGCTCTGAATTTTAGGGGAAAGGATCACCTCTGGTGCTGTTGGAAGTTTTCCCTCCTATTTTTCACCTCTGTTGGTGACCACTTTGCTGTTCATCTGCTGGCCTCCAGGTGGCGCCATTTCGCAACCGTTCTGTGAGTGTGGGTGAGCAGTGGCTCCAGAACCAATGTGCCTCCAGCAGGTCGACCCCTTCCAGTGACTCACCTCCCAGAAGCCAATGCAATACCAGGTAAGCGCTCTTTCACAGGTGAACATTGTTTAAGAGAGATTGTTTAAAAGCATAATGAAGCCATGTGTAATTCGTGTGCTCTGTACCTAAAGGCATGTAACTAAAATGCACTAGTAGGACTACTCCAAGAAGCATTTAGGATATTTATTCCAAAACTAGTAAGCTACCTCCACCTACCTCAAAAGCCCTCCACCAACAGCCCAGTTGGCGCTGATAAAAGCTTGCTAACTGGCGTCTTTCGTGATGTTGTTGGCAATGTGGTTTCACAGCTCTTCTTCCACCTTCCCTGACACAAGCCTCAGAACAATAGTGCATAGCCTGGATGGAGTGGTTTATCTGTTCTTTACATGAACATATTCCATCCAAATGTGTTTTGAAGAGGATACCAAAACTAGTTGCTCATTAAAAACATACCTCAAAAAGTGGCAAATTCTTTCGTGCCGGTCGTGTTGCCTTAAGTCATCGGTTCATTTCACACCGAGCACAAATCCTCACGCGCTAGTGTATGCCTTCAGTGCCCTCTGGATACATGGTGCCGATATGCTCTTAGTCACAGCACTCTAGATGATTCCATTGAGCTTTAGTGGTTGCCGGTAGCTGCTCGCATTAAGTTCAAGTCACTTATGCTTGCCTACAGAGTGCTTGCCTGTTCTGCTCCCATCTACCTTAATGCTCTTGTAAGGGCAAATGTTACACCCAGGACGCTGCGCTCGGCTAGTGAGCGTCGTCTGGCACTGCCGCCTGTGCAAGCACGGCAATCCAGACTATTCTCATTTGTAGTTCCACGTTGGTGGAACAAACTGCCTAGTACTACCAGAGCAGGGGCGTCCCTCTCTACCCACCTCTTCAGAGAGCACCTCCCTTCCTAACTGGCACCTTGACTAATGCGTAACTTTTTTGCGTTACATTCCCGCACCTCTTTTTCTTTCTATGTCGTCTATCTATTGTTACACCAGGTTCATATTGCTCTAAGCTTAACTTTTCATTCCCTTTTCTCTCCCTCTCACAAAATCGTCTGCTAAATGACTAAATGTGTGTGTGTGTGTGTGTGTGATTAAAGCGTCTGCTAAATGACTAAATTGTGTGTGTGTGTGTGTGTGTGTGTGTGTGTGTGTGTGTGTGTGTGTGATAAAAGCGGACTGCTAAATGACTGAATGTAAATGCCAGTGTGTGCGTCTTAAGCTCTGCGCTGCACAGTTGATTTGCTCTTGTTTGGTTTTTCCTCTTCTGAGCTTGTTGTTCTTCTTCTTCGTGTTCCAGAAAGATCCGCGGCGAGGCCAAGAAGTGCCGGAAAGTTTATGGCATCGAGCACCGGGACCAGTGGTGCACGGCCTGCCGCTGGAAGAAAGCGTGCCAGCGGTTTGTGGACTGAGAGGAGCGAGAGAGGACAGCGGAGAACAGAGAAAAAGAGAGAGAGAGAGAGAGAGAAAGGGGGGGGGCCGGGGGGGGGGGGCATTTTCCTTTCAGCCTGAAGAGACACCTCTTCCAAAGACAGAAGGGCAGGCTTACCACAAAACCAGAGAAGCACCTTTTTTTCTTTTTGTACTCTTGAATTGAAAATGTTATTTTGTTGTTTTGTAGTTGTTGTTGTTGTTCTTTTTTACGTGCATGCTTTATGTGTTTCAAGTTTATAACTGTAATTGTACTTCGTTACAGCATGATTTTATATTTTTGGTGCTGAAGATCTTTGGGGGTGGGGGGGTGGGGGACACACACACACTTATGTTCTTAACCTCTGATCCTTCGTGTCCAAGACAAGACACTCATATTGTCCACCTCTGATCGTTCTAGTCCAAGACGAGACACTCATGTTGTCCAGATCCTTCCAGTAAGACGGCAGGTGTGAGACAGGTCTGCAGTAAGACAGCAGGTGTGAGACAGGGCTGCAGTAAGACAGCAGGTGTGAGACAGGGCTGCAGTAAGACAGCAGGTGTGAGACAGGGCTGCAGTGAGACAGCAGGTGTGAGACAGGGCTGCAGTGAGACAGCAGGTGTGAGACAGGGCTGCAGTGAGACAGATAGATGACCATGCAGCAAGACAGCAGGTGTGAGACAGGGCTGCAGTAAGACAGATAGATGACCATGCAGTAAGACAGCAGGTGTGAGACAGGGCTGCAGTAAGACAGATAGATGACCATGCAGTAAGACAGCAGGTGTGAAACAGGGCTGCAGTAAGACAGCAGGTGTGAGACAGGGCTGCAGTAAGACAGATAGATGACCATGCAGTAAGACAGCAGGCGTGAAACAGGGCTGCAGTAAGACAGCAGGTGTGAGACAGGGCTGCAGTAAGACAGATAGATGACCATGCAGTAAGACAGCAGGTGTGAGACAGGGCTGCAGTAAGACAGATAGATGACCATGCAGTAAGACAGCAGGTGTGAGACAGGTCTGCAGTAAGACAGCAGGTGTGAGACAGGGCTGCAGTGAGACAGGTCTGCAGTAACAAAGCAGGTGTGAGACAGGGCTGCAGTAAGACAGCAGGTGTGAGACAGGGCTGCAGTAAGACAGATAGATGACCATGCAGTAAGACAGCAGGTGTGAGACAGGGCTGCAGTAAGACAGATAGATGACCATGCAGTAAGACAGCAGGTGTGAGACAGGGCTGCAGTAAGACAGATAGATGACCATGCAGTAAGACAGCAGGTGTGAGACAGGGCTGCAGTAAGACAGATAGATGACCATGCAGTAATACAGCAGGTGTGAGACAGGTCTGCAGTAAGACAGCAGGTGTGAGACAGGGCTGCAGTAAGACAGATAGATGACCATGCAGTAAGACAGCAGGTGTGAGACAGGGCTGCAGTAAGACGGATAGATGACCATGCAGTAAGACAGCAGGTGTGAGACAGGGCTGCAGTAAGACAGATAGATGACCATGCAGTAAGACAGCAGGTGTGAGACAGGGCTGCAGTAAGACAGCAGGTGTGAGACAGGGCTGCAGTGAGACAGGTCTGCAGTAACAAAGCAGGTGTGAGACAGGGCTGCAGTAAGACAGCAGGTGTGGGACAGGGCTGCAGTAAGACAGATAGATGACCATGCAGTAAGACAGCAGGTGTGAGACAGGGCTGCAGAAAAGGAAGTGAAGGAGTTTACAACAAACAAACAAACAAAAAAAAAAACACGACGGCAGCTTTTGAGAATACCAGTTTGTGGCTCAGCGCTGGCTTGGACAGTGTGCTGTGTCCACTCGTGTAAAAGCCATCCAGATCTGTGGCGGTTCGTCCACTTGTGTAAAAGCCATCCAGATCTGTGGCAGTGCTCCACTTGTCTAAAAGCCATCCAGATCTGTGGCGGTTCGTCCACTTGTCTAAAAGCCATCCAGATCTGTGGCGGTTCGTCCACTTGTGTAAAAGCCATCCAGATCTGTGGCGGTTCGTCCACTTGTCTAAAAGCCATCCAGATCTGTGGCGGTGCTCCACTTGTCTAAAAGCCATCCAGATCTGTGGCGGTTCGTCCACTTGTGTAAAAGCCATCCAGATCTGTGGCAGTGCTCCACTTGTGTAAAAGCCATCCAGATCTGCCATCCAGTTGCTCCACTGCTTCCATGACTTTTTCCTTTTTATAATCAAAAAGAGACGTTTTTATGTATTAATAAGATTTGTTTATCTTGTTGTTGTTTTCTCTATACCTGGTATTTCTGCTGTTATGTCCTAATCATTGTGCTCATATATTGATTGCCATGGGTTGTCTCTGAGACATAAAGATGTAAAGATTAGATCTCTCATCACCTATGGATGTAAAGATTAGATCTCTCATCACGTATAGATGTAAAGATTAGATCTCTCATCACCTATGGATGTAAAGATTAGATCTCTCATCACGTATAGATGTAAAGATTAGATCTCTCATCACGTATGGATGTAAAGATTAGATCTCTCATCACGTATAGATGTAAAGATTAGATCTCTCATCACGTATGGATGTAAAGATTAGATCTCTCATCACATATAGATGTAAAGATTAGATCTCTCATCACGTATGGATGTAAAGATTAGATCTCTCATCATATGGTTCTGGTAGAGCAACAGGCCACGTTGACATTGTAATTTGACTCCGCCTTCTATTCCTTCACCACACTATGAGCCAATGTGTGCATTGGTGTGGTTCCTTGTTTTGCTATGCTATGGCGCAGTTGCTATGGCGCAGTTGCTATGGTGCAGTTGCACTGTAAGGCCACTCTTGTGGACATTTTTGATATACTTGTCTTGTAACTAAACGGAAGGATGATCATATGGGTGAACGGGAGGCCTCAACCTCCCAACATTTTGTCAAAAGGTCCCAAGGAACAAGACTTTAAAGATCTTCTTGTACCACAGACGACATGAATGTCTTATTGAGTGTTTTTATTCTGTGTAAATCGGATACCTGTTCATGAAAAGGTTTTGTGTTTACACTCTACTGAAGTACTGAACCTCTTATTTCCTCTCTCAACTAACTGCCCATGCAAACAAGAGCTAACCAACCACGTCCACGAGTACCGCGTGTTTATGTATGTTCTATAACGCATAAAAGAAGAAAGTAACTCCTTATCATGAACTTCTTTGTGTAATCTGAAACATTTTTGTAATTTTTGAGTTTTATTACATTTTATAAAAATATATATAAAATCAAGCATGTTGTTTTGTATTTCTTTGAGCTACAAATGGTTCAGTGATTCAGTATTGGTATTTGCTGAAATAAAAAAAAATCTAAAATGTGAAAATAATTATTTGCTTGTCAACATGTAAGAAAAAAACTAGCCTAGCATTCTTACACTTTAATTAATACACTTCACTGAAAAACATTATCTGAGTCCACCTTAAGCAATTCAAGTTGATACATTAATAATGAGGTAAGTAATCACCTCTGTTTCATTTCCACCACAAGAGAAAGAGCGGGAGCATGAAGACCAGTGACAAACAAAACACCTCGAGACACAAACATTTGCTGCATGACAAGCCACAAAGGAAATAGTAAACTATTTTATTGGTATGTTCAATTTGGTTCCTATTTACAAGGTGTTTTTCTGAGCAATTCAATGATTTCACACAACAGAGAAAGAAATGATCAAAATAAACGTTCATAAAACACTTTACATACGTACAGTTTGTTTCATATACACAAACACAGCTCATTATATTTCTATGTAGTGACACAAGCCTTGGAGAAAACCATAGATATCTCATCAGGAGGAATGGATAAAACCATAGATATCTCATCAGGAGGAATGGATAAAACCATAAATATCATAAGGAATGGATAATTTCCTTATTTTGGCAGGTGGTAGAAGATCTGGCATATGAAATATTCAGTGTTTTCTGTGAGACTGAACTCTACAGGTTTTATTAATTAATGAATTAAAATATTTTGATACTCCAACCAATTAATCCAATATCAGGACTTTCACAAGTTATGCATTACAGGTTTGTCATTCAGACAACTTCACAATTTTGCCACAAGATGGCAGTGTTGTAAAGGGCCCTGTTGAATACTAGTCAACAGGGTGGGCAGATGGTTATCGAGTATCCCTCTGGGCTCTAGGCCTATCAAACTTAGACATAGAAGAACCTTCTTCCATTCCTTTCATCAAACTGATTTAATTTATCTCTGCCAAGTGGGTTTTCTTTGATTTTCAGGGAGTCCTCTGTGAAAAGTCTTAGAGATTTGTATTTAGTAATTCAATGTTTTCCAACTGAGATGCTTCTTGCCTTCTGGGTCAAGATCGTTAACAAATCAAGCAATATTTTATATCAACTGTTAGCCAGATTTATTCTTAATCCTGTTTTGATCTGATACGAACAGACTGCATTTTTTTTTTTTTTTCACATAAAAAGGTTGACTATGTGTGAGAAACAAGAGGTGTTGTTTAACACAAACACTCTGTGGACAGATGCTTGTGTAGGTGTGAATTTCACAGAGTAAACTGAAGTGAGAACTGCAATGTGGATTGAACAAAAGGATTTGTTTGTTTTGTTTTGTTGTATACAGTGATTGGACAGGTATCAGCAGGAGGCCTTAAACCTCATTTTGTCGGGTGAGATCGGCGGAGACGCTGTTATACTCGCTGGCCCGTGTGCTCATGCCCAGGTACTGCTTTAGGAACTCAGTGAAACGTTTCTGGTTGTTCCACTTTCGGGCAGATTTGCGGACACCTATGAAGCCCCCGTAGCGCTTCTGGTAGGACCTCCCCGGGTTCACCAGCTTCTTGTAGCCATACTTGCCCTTCAGGAAGCCACCGAAGCGCTTGGTCAGGTTAATGGCGGCCCCCCCGTCCTGGTCCCTGTCCACCCCCTCGCTCTCCACCTCCTCATCCTCCTCATCCTCCTCCTGGTTCCCCTCCACGGTCTCGGACGCCAGCTGGGTCGTCCGGCTCTGCACGTCCTGTTGATCCAGGGCCAGGGCCCGGGCCATGTGGTCGAACCTCTGCAGGGCTTCAGAGTACACTAGTCCACCATCCCCCTGCTCTGGGGACAGTAGAGCAGGCACGTCCTCCTCGGAGCGTTTCAGCATGGCGCCCCCTAGTGGGTGGGAGGGTAACTGCGGCTTCTCCACGGCTTTGCGGCACATCTCCCAGCTGAGTCCAGGAGAGATGTTGCTGTGGCACTCCACCAAACACACCTGCAGGGGGCATGGACAGGTGAGCGGACAGAGAGAGAAAAGGGGTCAGTGCTTACCTTTGTTTGTTTCTCTCCGACATGTGATTGACCACATTGGATCTTTTTCTTCAAGCACATTTCTGTCATCTGTTACTACTACTACATAATCTTACAGGGGGGTGGAACAAAGTGGCTGGTTATCGGAGGAGTTTTATCAGTCCAGGGTATACGCAGGTATACGGAGTATACCCACTTATTTTTCAGTCAGCATTGCGTATACCCACTTCTCAAAACAGGGCATTATCCTGTGCTGTATGGGCTGCTTATAGTATACCCACTTCTCCAGGGACCACTACACCACTGGGTTTTATGTGTCAGTGTCAGGAAGTTTAATAGCTTTTGAAATGTCAGCTTCAACTTTACAGTCATTCTGTAATCAATCAAGAGACACAAATTGCATGAATGCCAAATATGAACACAGTCAGTACCAATATGCCATCAACATGTTGAAACTTCTATATTGATTGTTTATTGATTCCGTCCTCTTTTTTTCATGTTTTTGTTTTATCGGAGGTAATCAAATTAAAAGCCAGGCTCCAGAGAAGACTGTGGGCCAATGAACAGGGCTTAGAGATGGAGAAGGGGTATGTGTGTGTGTATGTGTGTGTGTGTGTGTGTGTAAATGTGTGTGTGTGTAAATGTGCCCTTTCTGGCCATTCAAGCTGGGGGGGGGGGGGGGTCTCCGATGAACACCATAGGGGGGACTTTGTTCCATTTTCTCCCACCAGCTCCCGTCACACGTGCTATTGTGTCTCTCTGTAATGATGCAGCAGAATAATTAAATTCCTGCATCCCACAGATGCCAGCTGGGTCTGGAGCTGATCTAACCCTAGTCTAGCCCAAGCTCTGAGTCTAACCGTAGTCTAGCCCAAGCTCGGAGTCTAACCGTAGTCTAGTCCAAGCTCGGAGTCTAACCGTAGTCTAGTCCAAGCTCGGAGTCTAACCGTAGTCTAGTCCAAGCTCGGAGTCTAACCGTAGTCTAGTCCAAGCTCGGAGTCTAACCGTAGTCTAGTCCAAGCTCGGAGTCTAACCGTAGTCTAGCCCAAGCTCGGAGTCTAACCCTAGTCTGGCCCAAGATCGGAGTCTAACCGTAGTCTAGTCCAAGCTCGGAGTCTAACCGTAGTCTAGTCCAAGCTCAGAGCTCCACACCAGAGTCGGCTGCCCTGCATCTGGTTTGAGTTGCATAGCAGCTACAATACGAGGTCCTGTCCTGCTGAGGGCGCTATTGACTAAAGTGCTCCGTCGAGGTTCCTAATTGAAAAAATTACTGTAGTTCCCAGCCTGATCGTAATACACTCTGGAAGGGGTGGCCAGGAGAAAGTCATTAACTGCGGGGCATTTCTTCACCTACTGTTAAATTGTTCAGTGTACTTCCACGACAGGGCGAGATAACCAACCTCAATCAATCAATCAATATCTGTTTCAGGACCATCAACACTTATTACTGATCAAAGGGTCTTTTTTGGTCAGTTTCATTGTTTTGGTGCCTTATAAATAACATTGAATTGAATTGATCAGTGCTGAGCTTTTACCAGCAGTATCATTGACATCAGTTGTATTAGTGATGAGTATTGATTATTGATTGGCGAAACCTCACCAGTGTGTTGAAGGCTTGGTCTTTGGGCAGGAGCTCGAGGCAGGAGAGGCAGTCCGACTGACAGTCGCTGTGTCCAGGGACGAACAGGCCAATGAACACCAGCATCCACAACGGGCTCTTCATGCCTGGGTGGGGCCTTCATGGAGGGGGGGGGGGGGGGGGGGGGGGGAGAGAGAGAAGAGACAGCAGTTTATTGAGAGGTTGGAGAGAGAGAGAGAGAGAAAAGAGAGAAAGATAGAGAGAAAGGAAGAGAGAGAGGGAAAGAGAGAGAGAAAGGAAGAGAGAGAGGGAGCGAGAAAGAGAAAGAGAGAGAGAGGGAGAGAGAGAGAGAGACAGAGAGGGAAAGAGAGAGAGACAGAAAGGGAGAGAGAGAGGGATAGAGAAAGAGAGAGAGAGTTAGTGAGAGAGAGACAGAGAGAGAGAATGCATACCTACATTGCTCTGAGAGAATTTAGTGCAAAAGGTGGCAAGATAAACTGCTTCATTGAAAGTCAAGAAAATTCTGTATTGCTGTTTTTATTATTTGCAACAGTGTCAGACCTTAAATGAATGGCCAGACTCTTCAGTCGACTACAAGACCTCTTAGTGATGCGTAGTTGTGACCTTGGCACATTTAGAAAGTCTTGTAATGTGCGTGTGTGTGTATGTGTGTGTGTGTGTGGGGGGGGGGGGGGGAGGGACACAAACAAACTCATCATCTTGTTGTACTTCATTAGCAAAACTCATCATCTCGGTTAATTGAGGTTTGAATTAGCGCTTGTGGCATAATTAGACAGAATGGAGTTTGCCATTTTGGGGGTTGTCAGGCCCACCAGCCTCCACGAAGAATTAGTCATCGCGCAGATAAAAAGGGAAACACGCAACTGATGGTCCAAAAGACAGACAACACAAATATTTGTCATTATAATAGTTATACACTTTCTGAATTCGGAACACAAGATTAATATTTTTAATGAATCAATTAATGAATTATAAATTATAAAGGACAAGTGATGTAACTCTATTAAACCAAAGATACTTTTCCACTTTTTGTAAATATTGTAATATTTAACGTTATTTCTGCTGTATTACTTACTATTACCTGCAAATAATACTAACTTGTACAGTTTGGCTTTCTACCTGTACTCTGCACAATGACGATAAAGTTGCATCAAATATAATCTAATCTAATTTGATCTAATCTAATCCAATCTAATCTATGAACCTAAAGTATGTTAACCTACACACACACACACACACGCACACACACACACACTCACCTAAACCAAGTGTATGATACTCTTGCCACTGCAAAGCTGACCATGTCAACTAAGTTCTCTGACTGCGTCACAGGCGCAAACAAGATGAGACACACACACACACACACACACACACACACACACACACACACACAAACCCAGACTTCAAACCTAGGACATTCAGCTGGAATTGCCTCATGAAACACTTCTTTCTTTCCAGATAATTCTGTAGAATGGAGTAAATAACCAGTGCAAGAGCCGATGCAGCCTTCCCTCTCTGTTC